>NW_004949099.1:2420296-2455437 GCF_000317375.1 Microtus ochrogaster
TCCTGCATCCTCAGTGTGATGTCCTGTGCCCTGCATCCTCGGTGTGATGTCCTGTGCCCTGCATCCTCAGTGTGATGTCCTGTGCCCTGCATCCTTGGTGTGATGATGTCCTGTGTCCTGCATCCTCAGTGTGATGTCGTCCTGTGCCGTCACAAGCTGTGGACCAAAACCTCCCAAATTGTGATCCTAGAAGATCCTTCTTAAGCTATGTGGCTTCTCAGACACCAGACTGCACTGGCATCAGCTCCTAGCTGTTCCTCCCCAGGTTTCTTTCCAGCATTTTCAGCATCCTTAGGGAGGAGCCTCCATCAGTAGAGGGCAGTTCCCAGGAGGGATTTGACTGCATTCCCGGCATCTGAGAGAGCAGGCGCCTTGGACTTGAAGGATATGTTGTTGGTGCCACCCACAGTGCCCACTATGAGTAGTTACCGGCCCCATTCTGTACAGAGAGAAACTGAGATGATCAGAGCTCTGAAGCTACACTGTGACTGAAAGGAGAGCTTCATGGGCAATGGCGTGGTGACAAGTGTCAACACCGGCTCCTGATCTGCTACTGCCAGGCCTTGTCCTATCAGGAAAACTGTCCACCATCTTTACATTCCTCTGTAGCTGGTGCCTCTCCCAGCCCAGAGACCACTGCCCTGCTTTCCTCCATGATGCTCTTGCTGCTTCTGGAACTTTAAACAGGATCGCATAGCAAATGATCTTCTGTGTTTGACGTCTTTGCCTTAGCACAGTGATTTTTAAAATCATCCATGTCATTGTATGAATAAATGTTTCTTTCTTTTTCATAGTGGAATAATACTCCACAGCATGGATAGATCACAAGTTGTGTAACACATGCACACAGACACATGCACACATGAGCGCGTGCGCACACACACGCACGCACTGATAGGCAGAGCAGGTATTTTCAGTTAGGGGCTGTAGTAGTTCTTTTTCTGCTTCCATGATAAACTATCATGAGTAGAAGCAGCTTAGAGGAGAAACGGATATGTTTTATCTTATAGTTCTAGAATGGACCCAGCCTGTCATGGTGGAGAAGGCATGGGGGCAGGAAGTTGAGGCCAGCCTCAGTATTTTGGGGACAGATCACATTTCATCCGCAACCTCTAGTGATGTACTTCCTCTGGCAAGGCCCCACCTCCTCACGGCTCCAAGGCCTTCAGATAGCCCCACCACCTGGAGACCCAGTGTTCAAACACTGAGCCTGTGGAGTACATTCCTCATTCACACCACCCCTGGGGGCTATTTTTGAACAATGCTGCTGTGGGGTGCATTTGTTTTCCTTAGGGGTACACTGGTAAGGATGGGACTGCTGAGTGACATGGTGGGACATGGGTAGCTGAATAAAGTCTCATCCTACCATGTTCCAAAGTGGCTGTCATTTGCATCCTCAGCAATACTGTATGGAAAATCTGGTTGGTCCACATCGTCCTCCACACTCGTTCTGCTAACAGTTAACGTCAGTCATGTTGGTGACTCCTTTGTGTTTCCTTGGAGATAAAGATGTTAAGGAGTTTGTCGCGTTTATACTGTCCATTCAAGCACTGTTTTTTACGAATTATCTGTTTAGACTGTTTGCCCATTTAAAATAACCTTGTTGTTTGTTATAGGACCTCGAAAAATTTCAATCACAAGAGAAAAAAATTAAGCAACAACAACAGCAATAACACACCAACGTACCCATCCTGCCGAGGCTATTTCAGATGGCAGAAGAGCAAGGAACATTCTTCAACTAAATTCACAGGACAAGTAATATCTCGATGCCAAAGCAGACATCATGGGTGTCGATGCAGCTGTCCTAACAAAATGTTAGCAATTTGAATTAAGCAATGTATCAAATGTATCAAAAGATTAAACTACGCTACCACCAGCCGAGGCTTCCCTCAGGGAAGGAGGGTTGACTTAAGATCCAGTATCGGTCTATATAACTTGCTATGGTAAAAGAACGAGTGGAAAGAATTATGAGGCCAGGAAGCTGGGGAAGACACAGTGGTTAAGATTGGTGCTCTCGCAGAGGTCCTGGATTTGGTTCCCAGCACCTATGTGGAGGCTCACAGGCCTCTGTTACTTCAGTCCAGTGTTCTGACATCTTCTTCAGACCTCCTTGGGCACCAGGAACCCATGTGGTGCATCTACGTTTATGAAGACGTGTTGTGTAGCAGTTTCCTCCAAGATTAAAATGTTCCATCCTCAAAATATAAATAGATGATAGATAGGTAAGTAAATAAATAAATAAGAGAGGGCTAGAGAGATAGCTCCATGGTTAGGAACACTGGTTGCTCACCCAGAGTCTTCCAGAGGACCCAGATTCAATTCCCAACATCCACATGGCATTTCAGAACTGTCTGTAACTCCAAGATCTGACACCTTCACACAGACACACACACATGCAGCAAAACACAAATGCACATAAAATAAAAATAAATAAATAAATAAATAAATAAATAAATAAATAAAGCGTTCCATCCTGCAGGGGAACAATAAGACTGCTGAGCGTCGCGCTCAGTAAATGGCAAAGGAGACTCTCAGACAAACTCAGCTGTCTGGAGGAAGCAGAGATCACTGAAATGCTGAGAAGAAATGAAACCAGCCTGAGCTGCCTGGAAAAGGCCAGGGCCAACTGTGTCACCTGGAAGGGACACTTTTCAACCCACTGAGCTGCCTGCAGGCTGTGCAGTGTGCTACAGATTCTTAGCTTTGTGAGCTGTCACATGCTGGGGTGGGCCTTGGTGACGGAACTGTCTTTGTCACATCTGCTCCTCTAAGTAACCCTGATATAACTCATTGGCTCATCAAGTTGGACTCGGTTGTATTATACTTTGGTCTGCTGTAGGCTCCTTATCCTCAGTGAGTAGATGTATCTTTGCCTCTCTGTAGGCAGAGGTTTATTTTTTTGTCGGGACCGTGATAGCTCTGTTTCACCGCCATTTCCCAAATAACCACTCAGAGACTTATTATTGATTATAAAAGCTCAGCTGATAGCTCAGGCTTGTTACTAACTAGCTCTTACAACTAAAATCAACCTTGTGTCGAAACAAACAAACAAATAAAAACAACAACAAAGAACTGAGCTATCTCTGCAGCCATGAAAACTATCTTTATCTATACTCAATATGGTATGTACTCAAACTGCCAATTAATGCGAAAAATAAAAACTATTAGAATAAATGATTATGCTAAGTTTTGAGAATAAAGATAAATACATAAGTCTACTATGATTCTACAAACTTATGATAAATGGAAAAGGAATTTTAATCTTTAAAGATCTTTTAAATTTCATGTGTATGGGTGTTTTAGCTGCATGTATATATTGGAAGCCTGATGAGGTGTTGGGTTCCCTAGTAACAGGAATTACAAATGGTACTGAGCCATTGTGTGGATGCTGAGGATCAAACTCAGGTCCTTGGCAAGAGGACCACTAAGCCATCTCTGAATGCTGTGAATGTGTTTTATTACCATTGGTTGATAAAGAAAATGTTTTGGTCAATAGCTAGGCAGAATAGAGCCAGGCAGGAAATCCAAGCAAAGATAAAGGGAAAAAGAAGATGGAGTCAGGGAGATGCCAGCAGTCACCAAGGAAGCCAGGTGTGAAACAGCAAGCCATGAGCCTTGTGAAAAATAGAGAATAATAGAAGTGGGTTAATTTAAATTGTAAGCATTAGTTAATAATAAGCCTGAGCTAATAGGCCAAACAGTTTATAATTAATATTAAGCCTCAGAGTGGTTATTCAGGAACTGGCAGGTGGAAATGTAAATGTAAAATGTAAAAGACACAATCTATAAAAGGAAAATCAGAAATAGATCTCATCTTGTATTAAAATTACAATTTATATATTATTTGGTTTTCAAGAGTCTTTATTGTTTTTCTGAAATTACAAGAGACACTGTGCCTGTCATTAGGATTCAAAGTGCCACTCATAAGCCCTAAATAATGTGCACATATGCATAATCAGGTGGGGGTTTTAAAATGATGATTGTAATGCATTATTCTTTTTATGGGGGTGGGCCTTAAGACAGGGTTTCTCTGCGTAACAGCTCCGGCTGTCCTGGAACTTGCTTTGTAGACCAAGCTGGCCCTGAACTCACAGAAATTTCACCTGTCTCTGTCTAGAATTAAAGGTCTATATTACAGAATAATATAGTATTCTATAATAGGGCTTTTAAAAACATTTGTATTAGCCTAGTGGTGATGGTGCATGTCTTTAATCCCAGCATTCAAAGGCAGAGGCAGGCAGATCTCTGAGTTCAAGGGAAGCCTGGCCTACAGATAGAGTTCCAGGACAGCAAGGGTTTTATTTCTAGAATCTCATTCAATGTGTTGCTATCATAATCACCCCAGCTCTTCCCCCTATGTCTCCCCAGATCCACCCTTACCTCTCTATCCCAGAAACTTCTTGCCATTTTTTTCTCTCATTTTTAAGACAAGATCTCACTCCATGATCCTGGCTGGCCCAGAACTCACTGTGCAGGCTGGCCTTGAACTCAGAGATCCACTTGCCTTGCCACTTGAGGGCTGGGTTTAAAGTGTGGGCCACCACAAACAGTTTTAAATGACTTTTTAAGTCAGTACTTTTAGGTTTGATGATCAATTAGGAGAAAGGCAGAGATTCGCTGCACATCCCCTGCCCTATACAGCTTTTTCTCTCACCGCCAAAATCCCTCTCCAGGGTGTCTTGAGAAGGAGCTAGAAGCCAATGCCATTGTCAGATACCTATCTGCCATTGACCAAAAAAGCTGCAGGGGCATGGGCAGGGGATGGTTTGGCAGTTAAGAGCACTAGGACCTGGGTTCAGTTCCCAGCGTCCACATGGTAGCTTATAACTGTCTGTAACTCCAGGTCCATGGGTCCTGACACCCTCAAACAGACACACATGCAAACAAAACACCAATACACATAACATTTTTTAATTGTTAAAAAAATAGCTCTGCACAGAAAGCGAAATCAAAAGTGAGGACCCTAGGAAAGGTTAGAGATAAGAGGTTATTGATAAGGCTGTGAAGGAGAAAAGTGTGTGTAGGGATAATCAGAATACATTATATGCATGTGTGAAACTGTCAACAACAAAATTAATTTATACATGCATAAATATGCATAGATATAAGTGCATATATGTATCCATATATGTGGATGTGCATACAGGTATGCATTGATATGTATGTGTTTATATGCATATGTATATGTACATGTGTGTATTGTGTAGTTATGCATTGATATATATTGTATATGCTTATAAAGGTACACATACAGATTTACATGTGTATAAAGATATGCATACATGTGTACATGTGTATATATGTATGCACATGTGTATATATACAGGTATGCATGGATATGTATATGCATGTATGTGTGTATGATCATGCAGGTATGCACAGACATGTATATGTGCATTAGGTATGCATGTGTATGTGTATATAGGTATGCATTGATGTTTATATGTATGTATACATGTGAGTATATACAGATATGCATAGATATGTGTATGTATACTGTGTATGCACATATATGTGTGCATAGCTATGCATTGATAAGTGTACATTGTATGTGTATAGAGGAATACATAGATATGTACATTGTATATATGTATATGTGCATATATGTATATACAGGAATGCATAAATATGCATTATGTGTATATATGCTTGTGTATATGCAGGTATCCATAGATGTGTATATGTATATATATGTGCATGCATACAGGTATTATAGATATTTATATGTGTATATATGTGTGAATATGTATGTGTGTATAGAGATATGTACTTTCTTAAAGCTGCTTGGGCTGGGGTACAGCTCAGCTGGTAGAGCGCTTGCTTAGCACACACAGCCCTGGGTTCCGTGTGAAGCATCACATGATCCAGCCACGTAGTGTGCACCTGTCATCCCACCACTCGAGACAGAGGCAGGAGGGTCAGAAGGTCAAGGCCTTCTCAGCTAAGAAAGACTTTGGGGCCAGCCTGAGCTACATTGTGTCACTTTATGCTCCCGCCCACCACATAAGAGAATCCCTAGTTTACTGGTGGCTGAATATTACTGTTCTTGTCTGGGTAACTTTTTAAAAGACCAGTCAGCTAAATGAGAAATCGTGCTGCTTTCAGCTTTTGTTAGTTTGACTGAGGATGAGACATGCATTCTTCTTAGAGCGCAGCCTATCATTCTCCTGGATTGTTTGCCTGACTGATTTTTAGGAACATTTTGCATATTATAGATAACAACTATTGCTTCATTATATGCATCACAAATGTCCCTTCTCCATCTGTTGTCTGACACTTGAATTTGTTTGCAGGAGTTGGAATGCGTAGCAAAGCACTGAGTCTTTTCCCTTACAGCTTCTGCTTTCTCGGCAATGCTTAGAGAGGCAAGGGGAAAAGGTAACCCAATAGCTCTGGTTGGCCTAGAGCTCACTTTGAGGTTCAGATTGGTCTTGGTCATAGACCCACCTGCCTCTGCCTCCCAAGTAAGTGCTGGATAAAAGATGTGTACCACCATGTCGAACTTCAAAAGCTTGTCCAGTTTATCCCAGTTTATAGCAGAAACCCTTTGCTTCAACAGTTTCCAGGCCTCCGAGCATAAGCCAGCTGCTAAGTGCATAAGTTCTGCTTTGTGCATACATACATGTTGGTATTCATGTCCGAATGTGTACTGGTGATGTGTATGTATGCACGAATGCACACATGCATGTGGGGCCTTCAGTTGCCTTAGTTATGGTCATCATTGCTGGGATCAAACACCATGACCAAAGCAACTTGGAAAGGAAAGGGTTTATTTGGCTTAGACTTTCACATCACTGTCCACGGTTGAAGGAAGTCAGGACAGGAACTCAAACAGGACAGGAACATGGAGGGGGCAGCAGATGCAGAGGCCGTGGAGGAATGCTGCCTGCTGGCTTGCTCCTCATGGCTTGCTCAGTCTGCATTCTTATAGAACCCAGGACACCAGCCTGGGGCGGGGGGCTCCCACCACATTGATCTGAACCCTCTCATATCAATCACTAATTAAGAAAATGCCCTACATTTTCTTGCCTGTAGATCCATCTTTTTTGTTTGATTGGGTTTTTTTGTTTGTTTTTGTTGTTGATGCTGTTTTGTTTTTCAAAACAGAGTTTCTCTTTGTAGCCTTGGCTGTCATAGAACTAGATTTGTAGACCTTACTGGCCTCAAATTCACAGAGATCCGCCTGCCTCTGCCTCTTGAGTGCTGGGAGTAAAGGTGTGCACCGCCACAGCCTGGCATCTAGCCCCATCTTATGGGAATGATCAGTTCTCGTTTGAGGCTCCCTCTTCTCCAATGACTCCAGCCTGTATCTGGTTGACATGAAACTAACCAGCACCACGTCTTCCTCAGTCAATCTCCATGCTATCTACTGAGGCAAGGTCTTCCAGTCAAGCTGAAAGGCACGACCTGGGACTCATCTTGTTAGCCAGCTTTCCCAGGGGATCCTGCTTCTGTCTCCCAAGGGCTGGGACCACAGGCAACTGCTATGTCTGTCCAGTTTCTGTTTTTTTTTTTTTTTATGTGTATGGGTGTCTTGCCTGCATGTATGTCTATGTACCACGTGTGTGACTGGTGCCCACAGAATCCAGAAGAGAGTGTCAGATCAATCCCCTGGATCTGGAGGGGAATCCCAGAGGCTTCGGAATCTAATCCAGGTCCTCCGGAACAACAACTTGAGAGTACTCAGTCTCTGAGCCACTTTTCCAGACCCCAGTTTTGTTTTGTTTTGTTTTTGCTTGGATTCTGGGAATCCAAACATCAGGAAATGTTTTATCTACTGAACCATCTTCCCAGTCCCACACAGGTATTTTCAGAAGTGTTATTCTATTTAATTTCTTCTGTGATAAAATTTATTATATTTCAAAAGAAATAGAATTTCATATGTGTGCAGGTGTTTTCTGCATTTATATTTGTGTTCTACTTGCACGCAGTGCGTACTGAGGCCAGAAGAGGGCACTGAACCCCCTTGGACATGGAGTTAAGAAAGGGTGTGACCAGCCATGTGGGTGATGCAAACCGAACCTACATCCTCTGAAAGAGCAAGTGCTTTTAACCACTGAGCCATCTCTCCAATCCTGAAACTATATATATGGAGATCTGGGGCGGGGGTGGGGGGGCTTAAGACGGGATCTCAGTGTGTAGCCCTGGCTCATGGAATTCATAGATTCCCCTGCCTCTGCAGTGCTGGGATTAAAGCAGTGAACCGCCACCAAGGCCTAGGCTTCTAGATCTTCATTGGCTCTACACACAGTGACACCAAAGGTCCTTTACATCCTTGTTGTGTTGCCGGCCTACATCCCTGTGCCACAGAGCTGTGTTTCAGGCATCAGTGTGTTGTGTAGATGTAGCTCAGTCAGTAGAGGGCTTGCCTACTATGTACAAAGCTCTGGGTTCAAACCCTGACACCTTATAAAACCAGGCATTCATCTTGGTGAAACACTGAGTTTATTGGTGCAATTTGCAGGATCAATTGTGACTCAGAGGTGGCTGAATCACAGAGCAGTCACCCCAACAGGGATGACAGAGTCACGTAAACTGTACCCCTGGAGCTCTCCACGCAGACTGCAGGCAGCACCAACAGTCTCTCCCCAGCAACTGTTAACTGCTTTTATAAACCCGGGGAGGGTCCGGTGAGTCATGCAACTTTCTGAACTTCCTGAGTCTTGTAAGTTGCCTAAATCTTAAGTTTCTGTCCAAAAAGGAATGTTTTCAGGAGACAGCTACAAGATGCTGTTCCCTTTCTAACTTCCTCTTTGACATTGGGTCAAAGAAAGTTCTCTGTTCTGTGAGTTCACCACGCCCATGTAAGCTAAGGCCCTCTACTTGGGTCTAGGAAAGGCAGTGTTCTTGAAAGGAACTGGGGCCAGTGTCTTCCCTTTCTCTCTTTAGCACTAGATTTGAGGTAAGGATCTTTGCTCCACCACCCTTACCATAGAGCAGCAGTGTTAGCTGAACAAGCTGAACTCTCCAAAACTGGGCCATAATTCTTGTCTTCTTTATATGCATTTGCTGCTGGGCAGGGGTTGTGCATGCCTTTAATTCCAGCACTGAGGAGGCGGAAACAGGTGGATCTCTGTGAGCTTGAGGCCAGCCTGGTCTACAGAATGTGTTCCAGCATGGGCTCCAAAGCTACAAAGAAACCCTGTCTCAAAAAACAAACAAATAAAAACTTAAAAACCTACATTTTCCTCTGGCATTCCTTACATTAAGGGAGGGCTGACTGATAATTTGGTTTGCTGGTGTAAGGCTTTATTTTCACAAGATCATGTCCCAAAGCCTCCTCCTGAGATCCCCAGCTCAGAGGGCGGGGTAACTTTTTGTGACTCATGGTTGGACTGTCACTGTCCCCTGTTTGCCTGAGTTCCATCTCCTGTTCCACTATGGCTCTGACCTGAAGTTCTGCTATGCTTGTGTTTCTTTCCCCTCCCCTCCCCTCCCCTCCCCTCCCCTCCCCTCCCCTCTCCTCTCCTCTCCTCTCCTCTCCTCTCCTCTCCCTCTTCTCATCCCCTCTTCTCTCCTCTCTTCTCCTCTCCTCTCCTTTCCCCTCCTCTTCTCTCCCCTCCCCTCTCCTCTTCTCTTTCTTGAGACAGGATCTTACCACAGTTCTAGATGAGACTTGGAACCCCCTATGTAGACCAGGCTGGACTCAAACTCAGAGACCCGCTTGCCTCTCCCCCAAGTGCTGGGACTGAAGATGTGTGCCACCACAGCCAACTTAAATTTCTAACAGATTGTTCAGCTTACTTTTTACATTTTTGAGCTTTGGAAATTTGGCTCATGTTTACTGGAACATTTTTAATAATTAAAATAAAAACCTTAATGTCTAATGACAGGAAAGCAATTTGGCAAATTGAATAGTGTATTTATGCCCTGAACAAAGGCTGGAAGAAACTCTATAAAAATGAGAAACTGTAATGGAACAGCACACAGCTTTTCAAATGAAAAGATTTTTGTATATACTTTATTAAAGTTGTCTTTAGACAATTCACACACATACAAGACATATACCGACCACTTCCGGCCCTCACTTGCCTATTACCATCTACTCTGCCCACAAACAATTATAATGCCTGTATGTGCGTGCGTGCCTGTACGTGTGTAGTGTGTGTGTGTGGTATGTGTGGTATGTTCCACACACATTTATAATGCCTGTATGTGCGTGTGTGCGTGCATGTACATGTGTAGTGTGTGTGTGTGCGTGGTATGTTCTTGTACACAACACACACACAGAGGTCAGAGGACAACTTGAGAGCAGAGGCTCCTCCTTCCTCCATCGGGTCCTGGGAATCAAACTCAAGCCGTCACACTTGCTGGTAGGTAGCTTTACTCACTGAGCCATCTTATCAACCTCTTTTCCATTTTTTAAAAAGTGGTTTCTGTTTTGCAGGTTAGACCTCAGACACACCAACCATCTCTTTATACTCTTCACAGTGGAGATGGAAAATGAATGAAGAAAGAAAGAAATCTTGATAGATGAAGAAACGGACTGGCAGGGTCACTCACCTGACCTGGAGTATCTGTGTCCAGCAATGGCCCATGGCTGGCACAACTAAGACCCACTAGAGACCTCTCCTGACTGCTGTGGGCTTCCACACTCACCACACAGTGGCCTTGCATGCCGGGGCTTTTTTGAGTCCACTCAGGATTCCCAAAACTTTTAAGAAATCAGAAGTAGAGCAGATAATTCAGGCCAGGACCCTTCACGGGACCATTGCCACCACCCCAGGTCACTGGCAAGAGCCTCCCAGCAGTCAGTCGGAGGAGGGCTGTCCCTCTCAGAGGCAGAGACTGTAGCTGGTTCTGACCAATCACAGCGGTGGGGTCAGGGCATGTTCAGTTAAGTAGAAGCTCACCTCGGACCAAGGAAAGGGAAAAGCATAGAGGTGCCAAATCGTCTTAGGGAACGGCAAAGGCCAGGCTGCGAATGGGCTCAGGCTCTGGGGTTTAGGTGCCGTGGTGCACACACCTTTAATCCCAGCACTCAGGAGGCAGAGGCAGGTGGATCTCTGAGTTTGAGGCCAGCCTGGTCTGCAGAGTGAGTTCCAGGACAGCCAGGGCTACACAGAAAAACTCTGTCTCAAGAAACAAAACAAACAACCAAAATGGGTAGCTTCTGTCTCTCTGTGCCCGTGTGGCTCTGCTCTCGGGAAGCCTTCTGTGTTGCACAAAGGAGGTACCACCACTCTAAGCTCTGTCTGACCGAGAGGACAGATCCTGAGGGAATAGATGAGTGCCATTGCGGTGTGATTCTCCCAGGCCTGAATTACGTCCCTATCTTCAGTCAATGCATCTTGCTACAGGAAGTTCCAATTGGCCAGGCTGGGGGTTTTGGGGGATATCAAAGCTCTGCACCGAGTGGATGTGGGGTCCAAGATGGAAGCCCTGTGTGCCTGTGACATCCAGTCCTGCATCCCAGTCTCCACAGTTGGCCTAACCTGGCCCACGGCTGACCTCTGGTCCTGCACTGAGCCTTGGATTTTTGTTTATTTTCATTCCAGGTCTTGTCTCTGGCTGATCACCAGCCTCAGGCTGCCTGTGCCCCAGGGAATCCCAGGCACTGGTCTGCCCAGTAGCCCACCCGAAAGCTGCAAGTCCTAGGACCCTCCTGCTCCCCGCTATGCCCTCCTCTCCCAACTGAGCAAGAAATGCACTGGAAAGGTAACACTCAGCACCCGGGGAGAGGGCTGCACCATGTAGGCGAGCCAGGAGCACAGCTCGGTGGCTGGAGGGGCTTCTCCTAGCAGGGGCAGGAGAGGTTCCTGACTGTGCCATCCAGAGAGAATGTTGCTATGGTAATCCAGGCAGGAAAAGACAGCAGCAGGGAGCAGGGGAGCAGCTGTGCAGAAAGGAGAGGTCAGGTTTGGATAGACAGACTGCAGGGTGGGGCCCTGGCCTCACCTCACCATCCTCCAGGAGCTTCTCTGTCCCCACGCTGCCACCTTGGGTCCATTCTGTTCCCCAAAACGGCTGAGCAACTGCTGCAATACAAATGTACCCATCACAACCAGGGCCAGTAAGACCAGAGAGTTCTTTATTCATTTTTGGTTTTTTGAAACATCTCTCTACATAGCCCTGGCTGTCCTGAAACTCACTCTGCAGACCAGGCTGGCCTAGAAATCAGAGCTCCACCTGCCTCTGCCCCCTGAGTGCTGGGATTAAGGCGTGCGTCCCCACTGCTTGTGAATCCTGACTCAGAGAGCTGCAATTGTCTTTCAAAAATGGTCCCAGTTCTGAGTCTGGCTTGGCTCAGAGGTCATCACAGGGTTCTGAGTTCCACCCCAGCACACCCCACAAAATGACAACAACAGAGAGAGAGAGAGAGAGAGAGAGAGAGAGAGAGAGAGAGAGAGAGAGAGAACACAAAAAGACAACATAGTTAATACATTTGGAGCTGAATTAATGAAAAAAGATTAAGGAAATTGCATGTTTTGACTTATTTAAGAGACATCATATTAATTTTAGTGATTTGTCTCTCTATACCCTTGTGCATTTTCCCACTGTGGTTTCTGTTGACACCTTTTTTGCACTTATATACTGGGGGGAGGGGGGAGGGCCAGAGGACAACTTGCAGAAGTTGGCTCTCTTCTTCCACTACGTGGATTCTAAGGACTGAATTCAGGTCAGGCTTGGTGGCAAACCTTTATCCACTGAGCCCCCTTGTTGGCTGAGTCAACCCTCTTTATACACTGTGTTCCCAAGTTCTCGTACCTTGTCGTCAGACCTCCTCCTGGCTATTGCTGTGCCTACTGCCTTACCAAACCTCTACCGCTTGCTACAAGGGTGGCTGCATCCACTTTTCTTTTGCTCCATAGCTCCCACTATTTGGAAGAAGGTCTGGATATTAGAAAACATATCCCCTCCCAATATTTATCATAACCTGATGATTTATTGATCTGCATGTTGAGTCAGGTCTGGCTGCTTCACTGTTTTGGTAAGTTGGTGAAGTTCAATAGGCAGAGCCAGAGACCTTTATAGGGTGGCTGTGTGCCTCCTCTTAATGTTGCTTCTGTTAATTCATTGACTAATTCATTGCTAAGTGGTTTAGTGGTCCTACAGGGAGAAACAAGACAGAAGGCCCCAGCGCTGATAGGAAAGGCAAAATTAACACAACCACTAGTAGTCAGTGGCTCGGTGGGAAACAGGCCCTGACCCAGGGAATGGGAATGGGTGGGCACCAGGTGCTCAGAGGGGATTCTGCAGAACTCCATCCCCATGTAAGAACTCAGGTGCAAGTGGCCAGTCTTGAAGTGTTTCACAAAAAGCAAGACATGAGATTCTTTACATGTAATCTTCCACTCCAGGGTGCTGGCAGACATTGGGCATGGCACTTGCCAGAGACTTTGTCTGCCAACTTGACAAGCCAGGCTCACACAATGCTTTCTAAAGGCAAGCTCGCACGCCACACCAACAGTCCGTGATCCTGGAGGGAGGGCTATGGAAGCAGAACCAGAGGCTCAGAGCGGGAAAGTAACTTGCATACGGCTGCCCAGCCGAGAGGGTGTGTGCGAGGTGGGGGTGGGGGTGTGGATGGTGTGGAAGGGTCCCCACTCAGCTCCTCCTCCAGGACAGCACCGAGGGAACTGCTAGTACCTGTAACTCCCAGCACTCCTGGCCACACCCCTCCCAACATTCCCAGTCCCCAGGATGGAGCCTGCTGAGTTCCACAGCAGCAGCTGGATCACCAAAGCCAGGAATGCAGTGCCTAGTTAACCTAAACGGAAAGAGCAGTCTCCTGTGGTTCAGGTGCCAGCGCCGCCGCCGCCGCCGCCGCCGCCGCCGCCGCCGCCACCACCACCACTCAGGACCTACTCTAGCAGAGCAAGATGGGATGAGTTCACCTTCACAGCAGGTGCAGAGAAGTGAAGGGCCCTGGAGCTGCCAGATGGAGTAGGTGGGTGGGGTCAGGCTCTGGGGCCGAGGTGGCTACTGAGTAACTCCGAACTCACAGCTAGCGAGTATCCTAGGTTCAATGATCCAAAGAAAGCTGTGCAGCCTGACCCATGGGGCTTACCCTTCTGGTCCTCAGCCAGTTCCTAATGTTGTGATAATCCGAATCAGTTGTCAGAATTCCGCCTCTCCGCCATTGTCCGGAACATCACAGAACCCTGAACAAGCAAATGTTATTAGAGAATTCACTAGATACTATGAAACTGACCAACAAGCAGAGGAGGGGTAGGGGAGAGAGGAGCAACTGCTGTCTGATTGGTGACATTTGACCACAGGCTGACTACTCTGGAGAAACCAGCAGATACGGGGATAGAGGGTTCCTGTCCAGAGAATCCAAAGGCTGCTGTCCCTGGAGGAAGGAGGAGAAAACCGAGACTGGAGTCAGCAAGGATGCTGCCAGGGTTGCAAAGGAGATCGGCTTTTATTCTTCATTTAGTGGGATGGGCTTTTGTTGCCAACATGCGGTGGCCTTTGGCAGTCAGCCATTGTCAACTTTTCTGCTTTTCCATCCTTCCAGCAAATAGTTAGGGGGTACCTACTGTGTGCCAGCTTTTCCCTAGGGGTCGCCCAAGCGACCACACAAAGCCACAGCCTGGGGCATTTGCGGCCTCTCATGCAGCGCACCGGGAACTTGCGTCCGCCAGGTGGCGCTCTGCTCCCGCGTACCAGCCCTGCCGCGGGGGTCGCCAACTCCGGCTGCGGGAGGACCGGCCGGAGGCGGGGCTCACGCCGCAGGTTGTGTGACTTTGGGTTTGACCTGCCTGAAGATGAGCTAATCCCGCTGTATAATAGACTCCGGGGAGATAGGAAAATGGCCGCGCGCTATCTGCGTCGCCATGGGGACCATCGCGCGCGGGCGGGGAGCGGGCCTGGAAAAATACAGCCTTTGTGGCGGCGCGTGTCACTCACGGCCGGGACCTCGGACGGCGGGCTGGGCTCTGTCGCTCCAGCTGTAAGGCCTTGGCGGAGGGGTCCCAGGGCCAGGACCGAGACCCATAGGCGTTCTCAAACTCCCCTAACAGCCACTCGCCCGGTGTCACTCTCCAGCATTCCCCAGACCCGGCATACAGCGCGGTCTTCCTCACAGTCAACGTCCAGCCCAGAGTCTGCACAACACAGGCTCAAGCAAGGCTCGAAAATGACCCTTTGCTTTGCGCATCTCTCTGTATACCTGGCCGCCCTGGGTACACATTGTCCCACAGATCCGTGCCGGTTCCAAAAGCCTGTGCCAGGGGCTCAAACGCCGGCTACTGCGCCCATCGCGCAGCTTCGGAAACACACCTTGTGGAGTGCGGCCTGCACGTGCTGCACGTAACATTGATGAGTGGCTGCAAACCCCTCTGTTTCGCTCCCCTAAACAGCATCCTCCAGGGCCAGGTACCTGTAGGTCCTCACAATACATTCGCTCGCGCACGCGGCTAGCACACCCACTGCATGCTTCCCCACGCGGTCACGTGCAGCACCGCTTCCCGCGTGCGTCTAGGCGGCCACTTCCTGGCACTCGCCACGAACACTCACCACGCGTGTGCTCAGGGACTCGCACACGTGCACTTTGTCGAAGCACACTTGCTCGCACACTCACATCCGTGCTCGCTCAGGGTCCACTCGCTGGCATACCCACGTGTTCCTCCAAACACACCGGGCAGAGCCGGGGCGCACACTCGCCGCCCGGCGAGCCCCCCGCGGACGCTATCTGCCTGCCCATCGGCGCGCGGATCTGCGGTGGTAAATGCTGCATTCGATGGCGGGCGCATTTGTTGTGCGCGCTCTGAAAGGGCTGCGATAATCTGGAAGGCAGAGATAAGAAACACCATTTATTCCGCAGCACTTTGGAAACAATTCCCAGCCCTGTACAACCCCATTCGCGGGCAGCCTCCGGGAGCCGGGCAGATAACGATTGGCTATTCATTATCTTCGCCGGGAACAAAGATTAGCCGGCCGAGATGAAAAATTACCCCGGACAGCGGCTCAGCCCCACTCAGACCCCCCTGCCCATCGCCATCGCCCCGTGATCGGTGCCCCGCCCAGGGTCCGAGCCTCAGCTCATGCCTTCCCGGGTCTCCAAGGCCTTGGCCTCTCTTTGGCCGGCCTGGCCAACTCAGTCTCTCCATCTTTGGTCTGTCCTTCTTCCCAGTCCTGCTGTCCCTCCACCCCCACCCCATGCCTCTCTGGGCCTCTCTGCTCTCACTCTCCTCTTATATTTCCGTCGTCTCTCTTCATTCCCGCGTCTTGATTCTGTCTCCCCGTCCATCTCTCTCTCTCTCTCTCTGGTTGATACTTTCTTCGCCTTTATTGCCACCTCTCTGATTCACTTTGCCACTTGTTGTCTTATTCGGCCTGAGTACCCCAGTCCCTAGGCCCACCCTGAGAGTGCCTCTGTCACTTAGCGTGACTGCATTTAAAAAATCTGTCCCGGCAGTCCTTGCAGCTTGTCCCTTTCTCTCTGGATCTTTCTGTCATTGGGTTCCAATCACCTCCATCCCAAGTTCTGGGCCTCATACTGCGCGCCTCAGAGGCCAGACTGAGGGGCTCTTGTCGGTCTAACCAGCCCAGGCCAGCCCATGGAAAAGAGAGAACATGATTCCCGGCTGCAGTGCCTAGGACCTTCCTCTAAGAAACAAGACCGACCTCAAAATAAATAAATAAATAAGGGTCTCTAGGATGCAGGGGTTACTAGGTCTCTAGGGGGTTGGCTCTGCGCTCCAGGTCTGGCTGGCCATGCCCCTACCCAATAGGAAAGGGGCCTGGGAGCTGGTGGTCCCAGTGAGGCCACCTCATTAGAACGGTTATTCAGCACAGCCCTGGTAATGGCAGATAAGGCTTATCGGCTCATCTCCCCCTCCCACAGACAGACAGAAAGTGCCAGAGTAAATGGCACCCCGGGGCTCCACTGGCTGCCTGCCCTGCTGGTTAGGGAAGGTGCAGGAGGCCAGGGAGCCTGGAGGATACACATACTGTCTCCACACGCCTCCCTTACCAGACATAGAGTAGCCTTGGTTACAGAAACACAGATCCAGGATGGAGTGACAGACACAGGTGCCCACCCCTCAGACATGGCCACAAACACCAAGACCAGCACATCAGCCCCACCTGAAGCAACCGATATGCAGACATACTTGGATGTGCTTCTCCCCATCTTCCTTCAGCTCAAAGTTAGACGTCACCACCTGCCATTAAGACATACTAACCCTGAGCGGTGGGACACACCTTTAATCCCAGCTCTCAGGCATCGAAGGCAGATACATCACTGTGAGTTCCATCCCCGCTGTTGACATAGTGAAACCTTGCCTTTCAACACACCCTCGCAAACGCGCGTGCGCGCGCGCGCACACACACACACACACAACTGTATGGCTTCAGATATACACACCCTTCATTAATTAATAGAATTGTCAGTGAGTACCCAGACACATTGTAACTCTCCTTCTCTCTTACACAGACACACACACACCTAAATACAAGTTGAAAGCTATACATGCACGGATAGCCAGACTATTAAAGACGCATACACAAACACAAATGCACAAAGGTAAACACACTGATTAAGACATACTTAGAGATACCCTCTGCCTATCACATGACTCTTGAAGATGATGGTCTGTCTCGGAGATATCTGGACACAGACATACACCCGGTTCCACAGACACTCTCTTACATGCATTTGTGGGGTCCCACACTGATAACAAGTCAGGCTTTTGCAAACACTCCTGTGATCTCCCCATTGTGAACACATAGCCCACTGGGCACATAAACCGAACTGCATGCAGGGGCGCACACACAATGCCACAGATTCAGAAAGACCTAAAACAGCTGGGGGCACGAGTATGGGGGAGAAGACCCACTGCCTGTGCACGGGGCACACCAGGAAGGATGCAGTCTTTCCCAACAGAATAAGTCTATGGGAGTTCTTTGGATTTCTCAGAGGGGCTTAAGGTACCACAAGGAATGGATTCTCATTGCTACCTAGCTCAGGTACCTCCTTAGGGCGCAGACTGCCACCAAAGTGCCTTCTCCTACCCTTGTTAAGTACAAGCCTCTTACTTTCCTTGTGGCATTCTCTGATGCAAAGGGTTTGCCAGTAACGGGCCTAGGATACACCAGAAACTCTATTCCTAAAATGCTTGAGTTGAAATGGGTGTCTGAAGTGGGAATACATCTGCACTTAGCCAAGTGTGCAGGAAGTAAGAGGGTTGTGTGACTCTGTGTGTGTATCTTATACATGTGTGCACACGGGTGTCTGTGTGCCAGAAAGCGCCTGTCTGAGGACATCTCCCCAGCGACAGCACGTGCACGATGTGTGTGTGGAAGGAGGGGCAGGTGTCTGTGTACTTGTTTGTGAGGGAGACTCTCCAAAGAGAGACATCCCAGGCTTTCTGAGATTACATCCCTGAGAGCAGAAGTGCTTGCGTGGCCCTAAGAAGGCGGGAGTGGCCTGCAGGGTGTGCGCGCCTCGACTGACTAGTGGCCCGAGCCTGGCCAGCCTGGCGGCGGCTGGACCAAGCAAACAGGGCTCAGAGCCCGGGCACCCTCCTGCCCCCCCCTGCAGCGCCCCCCCCCCCAGTGCTGTCGAAATAAAAAGCTGCCGCGCTGAGGCCGGGAACCGAGAGGCAGGCAGAAACAAGAGAGGTGGCCAGGCCAGCCGGGCGGTAGTTCACTGCTCAGGTCTCTCTGGCCTGCGATCACTTCAACCATAGCTGGTATTGGGGCGCATCAGGCGGACAAAAGCGGCAGCCTGTGCATCGAGCTTTCGTTCGGCGCCGCGCCGGGGTCCCGCTGTTGACCACCGCCGTCGCGCTGGCTACCGCGGGCCGACTAGCCTCGCCTCACACACCGCTCCCTTCCTGCTGAGCCCTGACCGTGGCCGCCCGAGGGCGCCGCCCACCGCGCCGCTGTCGGTAAGTTCCTGCACTCCGCCCGCGCTGTCCCGAGCCTCCGGATCCCAGGCTCGGCCTTCCCAACACCCGGATCGCACGGTCCTACTAGTGGCTCAAACCCAGGTCATCCGGAAATCCAAAGGCCGATCTGAGGGCTCTTGCCTTCCGTTTTTTTTTTTTAATAGAGCCCTGGGCCTCAAAACCCAGCTTTCCAGAGCTTTGCGACGCGCCCCCTCCCACCCTAGAGCTGGAGCCTTTGTCTCGGCGGTTCCCCACCCCCGGGTCGCGGCGGCCGTTGCGCCCAAGCCGGGCCGCCGGGCGCTGGCTGCACCTGCCGGCTGGTCCCGTGCACCGGCTTTGCGCGGCTTAACCCGGCTCGCTCCTGCTTGTGCCCCCCGCTCGAAGCGCCCCGCGGCCCTTTATCCTGTGTGGCGAGGGTGCAGGTGGGGGAGAGAGCAGGGTGTATAAGTCTTCCCCTGCCCACGTCGGAGCCAGAATCCTTTCAGTGGGATTTCAATAAGAACGAGGCGGACGCATACTCGGGGATCCGCTGTGGATTGGCGTAGACAGAGCTCAGGGCCTGTCTGGACGCTGGGCATTGAATCGTTCGGTGGCGGCCGGGCTTGAACTCGAGCTTCCCCAGAGGTGAGGGGAAAGGTCTTGTATTCAAAAGGGCCTCCCGTGTGGCGTCTGCTCCTTTATCAGAAAACAAGGAAAGAAATTCGTTTGTTTTGGAAAAAAAAAAAAAAGACTTGCCTCCCGAGGTCGGCAACATCTGGGGGTGAGTTCTGGGTCTACACCGAGGCCCAAGTTGGGATTCGTTTCTAAACAGTCAGGATCCAGGAACCAGGTAGAGCCGAGGCGTCTGCCAGGCGTCTGGAGAGCGTTTCCCAGCCGGGTTGACAAATTGCAAGCAAATTGCATCTAACGAAATGCATTTAGCAGTTGTCAAGCCGCTGACCCCAGGCCTCTGAGCTAAGCAGAGTTGTTGGCGAAGAGAAGGCCCCCATGGTCTGAGGGTGGGGTATGGAGGCTAGAAGTTGACCAGAATTTGCAGAGTCCAAGGCACCTGGCACCAACGGGCCTGACACCTAAGACACTGGATCCCAGTGTCTGTATTTCCAAAAGACTCCAAAAGAAGATGGCAGATGTTAGGGAAGCGGGAGTCTTTTGATTTGAGGATCTGAAAGGGAACCCCAGGAAGCAGGTACTGCTAGAGCCTTTCTGAACTGATGGGCGCTGCCTGGACCATATCTGAGTCCTCCACATAGGAGACACTGAGCCACAGTGGCCAACGCTCCCCCACTTCCTTCCCAGTGTCCCTCAAAGCTTGTGGCTAATGTAGCGCTGGAGGCCTCTGGGTTGTGAACGACTTCGGTCTGGAAGGCAGTCCTAAGCAAGCCGACCACTTAGCTACCCTTAGGAGAGAGGCGAACTTGTGATCCCAGAGGTATGGTTTGGATAAGCGAAGTTTAAACAAAGGGCAAACGGGGAGGGCAGCACCAAGTGGGGGCCCTATACGACTCCATCTCCTTTCAGACTAATTTGCAGGAGCCGGGCCACACCCAGAATAGGCCTGGGTCCACAGAACCCAGTTCCCAGTCAGAAGCATCCCCCTGCACTGTCCCCTCTCCACAGAAGGGCACACAGGGGGTAAAATGGTGGTTAGAAAACTCAGTTTAGGAGCCAAGTTCTCCCTATTCTCCTAGAAATCTTGTTTCCGAGGAAGGAAAAGTACTGTTTAGTTCAGAAAAGAGCAACGCCAGGTGTGTTCCAAAATAAATAATAACAAAATAAGAAAAAAAAAGACAAGTGTCCGCTTGAAGGTATTCTGGGGCGCTTACATAGTAGGGGGCTGTGAATTGGAATAAATCTGCTTTCGTTTTTAGGGGGCGGCGGGGGCTGGAGGAAGCCGACTCTAAGCCATCCTTGGAATCTGTCTCGGTCCTCCCTGGTGTTTGTTTGGGTTTTATTAGCCGTTCATTTTCGGCCTAGTAGTGAGGTCTTGGCTGTGGATCGATCTGGTTCACACACGTTCATCAGCGCAGGCTCCCCTTTATTCGCCAATTCAGTGTGCTGCTCCCTAGCCGGCAATTTTCCCTTTCAGACGGGTTCATTCCAGTGGAAAACTCAGCAGTCCCGCATGGGACGCAGGGGGCTCCAACCTCGGCAGGGACTCGGGCCAGCCGGCTGGTTGCTGGCAGTTTCCAGAAGGCATCCCCGGGGCCTCAACGGACCTTGCAGGACCCCCCCCCCCCAAAAAAAACCCATGCCCAGTCTGTGGGCAGGCAGGCTGTTGCGGGTCTCCTGAGGCCCTGGCTCAAGCGTCGCTTAACCGCCCGGCTAAGCCCTTGTTGCGTGGCGATTTTCTGAGCTGCCGAGCAGAGTAATTAAATCCCCTTCCGCACTCCGCTCTGTGTATGTCGGGTGGACAACACTGGGGCTCGCGTTTTGAGTGGGGACCCGCCGAGCTGACCACTGTCACCTCTCCAAGAGGCAGGACCTGCCCTATCCGTGACGTGGCGTGGAAACCACAGCCCCCATCTCGTTCAAACAGGGAGATAATCTAATTGCGACTTTAGGAGAAAAGAGGGGAATTACCTGCTTTCAGGGGTGGTGTTGGGAGCCCCCCCCCCGCACTGTCAGCCGAGGCGCGGGCACCGAGAGGGCAGCTACCTCGGCGTTCGGCGCTCTCCTCCAGGAAATCTGCAGAGCAGAGGCCTGGGATTCGGCCGCATGGGGCACCGTTGCCGAGAGTAAGGTTATCACCCGGGCTGCGAGGCCTTTAGATGCTCCTGCTAGGTTCCAGGGACATCGAATACTCTGGAAACTCCGTGGCTATCTCGCTTTGCGCGTTAATGAAGAACCGTGGTCTAAAGGGGGGGGGGGTCGGGGGACCGAGAAAGCCTTCCCGAGCTTGGCGGCACTGGACCACCCACCTGCCCAGCCGGCCCCGAGGCACTGCGGCCTTGTGCCCCTGGAGCCCCCCCAGAGCCCTCTCACGACCTCCCGCCTAGGTTGGGAGCGAACTTCCCAGCCGCCTGGGCCCTTGCTGCCTCTGAAGCCAGAAGCACGGGGAACATGGTGGACAGAAGGGACCCCCCCCCAGGACACATGAGGTGCGGGTTTCTGGCCCAGTGCAGTTCTGCACCCCGACCCTGGGCCTTTACCTGTTCCAAAGCCTCGGACAGTCAGACGGATGCCAGCCGCAGAGACCGGAGGAGGCCCTGCCGTGCGCGCGCCCCCACAGAGCTGTCCGCAGAGGACCTGGGAGGGGGTGATGGGGGCGCGCCCGCAGAGCTGAGCCGGGCTGGGCGCCCCCCGAGCCGAGGGGACCGAGGGCTTTCCTCCCTCCTTGGATTATTAAAAAGTTCATTTCCTGGCGAATCGGGTGACGTCAGGGGCCCGGCGTCGCGGTGGCGGGGCCGCCGGGCCGGAGAAGCCGCCTCCAGTTACCCAATTACGGACTGTCAATCCTGCTGCCCCTCCCCCATCCTTGGGGGTGGCGGGGACCCCAGCCCTCCTCCTGCTCGGGACCCACCTGGGACTCCTCTGGGATTATTCCCTGGGGGTCTAGGGCCCTGAAAAGATAGAGGGGCTAGATGGAGGGCGTCGAGCTCGGCCAATCCCTCGCACCTGTCTAGAGTCCCCTAAATGTCTGACTCACAAGTCTCTTTCGGAGCTTAGGTCTCAGGTCTATATCCAGAAAAGAATCTGGGTTTGTACACCCGCCTCCGAGCTCACGGCCTTTCCAGAATGGAGGTAAAGAGGGAAAACTTCAGGTGACTTCAGGAACAAAGTGCTCAAAACATCGCTTCCCTCTCCCAAGGCCGTTTCGGGGACCCCTAGGAGGAAAAATATACATATGGCTAATGCCCCGGGAGTCTCCCTCCAGCCGACGCTGGCGCCAGTCCTCTGCTCCTCGACCTCGCCCCAGGCAATTCGGCCTGGTGGTCTGCTAAGTAAGACCACGCCCGGAGACCTTCACTCTTCCCGGCCGCTGGCCGGACCGCGACCATCGGTCTAGCACAGCTTTAAGTGTACTAGTGCCCAAAGCTCAGGTGTCCTAGAGGGGTCCAAAGTGCTAGACCCGTGCTGTCCAGCCGATCCTACCAGCCCATTGCACAAGCAGGCAGAGGTCTGGGGAGTCCGCTAGACTCTGGCTGGCAGTGGTCCGTAGCGAAGGAGGTAGGGCTCCGCCCAAGAGTATAGAAAGCTGGGGTCCTAGCAGAGACACCCAGAAGATGTGTGCTCGGCTCTTGGGAAGTCAGGGACCCCATTGGTGGCTAGTTGCTGGGAGGGAAAAGGTTGGAGGACCCGAGCATCTGCTGGAGGGGCGCAGGGTGATGCCCGCGGCGAGGGGTCCCCTGGGGGGGACGTTGGCATCAGAGGCCGCCCGGAGGGCGCTGGGAGGGGGCCAGGCGGCGGAGGGGGGCCGGCTCGAGGGTCAGTCCTGAAGTCCAGCGGCCGAAGCTGCGGGCGCAGCCAATGGGGGGGCGGAGGCTGGGCGGCGCGCGGCGCTGATTGGCTGGCGCCAGCTTCTTAGGCGTGCGTGGCCCCCGCTTCATGTCTGTGCAGGAGTCGGCAGCTGGCGCCAGGGCGGCCGGAGGATGCCGAGGGGCCGGAGTCGGGCGGGCCGGAGGCCGAGGCGCGCGCTGTCCCCCGCCCCTATCCCGTGAACCCGCCAGTCTCTGGACGCGCTGTCGCGGGACCCGCGGTTCTAGGGGCTCTTCTCTGGTGTTCCTTACTCTCTACTGCTGAGCCCTCCCCTTCCCGCGCCGCTGCGAGTGTAAGTTTGCGGAGCGGGGGGCTTGTGGGGCACTCCTTGGTTGGAGGAATCTCTGTGGATCTCAGGCCAGGATCTCCTGTGGGCGATTACGTTCTTATGCCTTGTGGAGAAGTCTGGTTGACTGCTGGAGAGGACATTGGGTGCCGGCTTTCAGCCCCAGGAACTGCGTGTGTGTGTTCATGTTTAGGGTGAGGGGTGTCGAGGTTAGTTTGTGTATACATTACCAATGTAAATGAGGGGGGGGCTGTGTGCCACAGAGTGGATGTACACGCTCTCGTCTCTAACTTTTAGTCGGAGTTGGTGTGTTTGTGTGCCCAGAGGACAGGGGCTCGGTGTGAGAACACGATTTCAGTTCCGCGTGCGTTTGTTTGGGGTCGCCGGTGTCAGGGTCCATCCCTGTGTGTGACCTCGTGTGCATGGCTGTGTGGCTGTGGGAACGCGAGTTTCCCCGCGAGTGTGTGAGGCTGAACCCCTTCCTCCACCTTCCTTTCGTTTTGAACCTTGCGCTTTCCTCCTTCTTGGGACTGGTCCCCAGAGGAGCTCCACTGGAACGCCTTTCCTTTCAAGACACCGACTTTGGGAGCGGGGCGGGGGGGGGGGGGGGGGAGGGGGAGGGGGGGGGGCGGCGGTGTCAGAGGCCGGCAGTACTCCTCAAATCCCCTATGTCACCCAGGGCCGCCCCGCCTTCGCCTGGATCCCAAGCCGCAGTAGCGGACCATGGAGGTGGCGCCGGAGCAGCCTCGCTGGATGGCGCACCCCGCCGTATTGAATGCGCAGCACCCCGACTCGCACCACCCGGGCCTGGCGCACAACTACATGGAGCCTGCGCAGCTGCTGCCTCCTGATGAGGTGGATGTCTTCTTCAACCATCTCGACTCGCAGGGCAATCCCTACTACGCCAACCCGGCCCACGCGCGCGCGCGCGTTTCCTACAGCCCCGCGCACGGTGAGCTTCGGCCCTCCGGGTTTCTGGACGCCCGGCGCTCACGCCAGGCCTTGGAGGGGAGGACGGCCCGCTGCTGCTTCCCGGATGTGGGATCCACAGGAATCTGAGCAGCTGCGAAATCAGTCTGGGGAAGGTGGAGGCAGTGACCTCTTGGGGAGGGTCTGGGACCTGTAGGGCTTCTGACCATATCCAACTGCCTTAGGAGAGAATCTTTCAGGACCCCGTCCGGTGGGGTTGTCTCTGTGTCACTTGTCCTTCGGCCTTTCACTGATATTGCTGATGGTTACAGGCTGGAGTGTTATGTTTCTGGTGTTTTAAAGGGTGGGGTTGCTAATGGTTGTTCCCTGAGTTGTGATCCTGTATGCCTGTGTCACGTTTCTGAGGCCCCTGCCCACACTTACCCCTTCTCCCTCTGCTGCAGCCCGTCTCACCGGAGGCCAGATGTGCCGGCCACACTTGTTGCACAGCCCAGGCTTGCCATGGCTGGATGGGGGCAAAGCTGCTCTCTCGGCCGCCGCTGCCCATCACCACAGCCCCTGGACCGTCAGCCCGTTTTCCAAGACCCCGCTGCACCCCTCAGCTGCTGGAGCACCCGGAGGGCCTCTGTCTGTGTACCCCGGGGCAGCGGGTGGGAGCGGGGGAGGCAGTGGGAGCTCAGTGGCCTCCCTCACCCCCACTGCAGCCCACTCTGGCTCTCATCTCTTCGGCTTCCCACCCACACCACCCAAAGAAGTGTCTCCAGACCCCAGCACCACGGGAGCCGCTTCCCCAGCCTCGTCTTCTGCAGGGGGTAGTGTAGCCCGCGGTGAGGACAAGGACGGTGTCAAGTACCAAGTGTCACTGTCTGAGAGCATGAAGATGGAAGGCGGCAGTCCCCTGCGCCCAGGCCTAGCTACCATGGGCACTCAGCCTGCAACACACCACCCAATCCCTACCTATCCCTCCTATGTGCCTGCCTCAGCTCATGACTATAGCAGCGGGCTTTTCCATCCGGGAGGCTTCCTGGGTGGCCCAGCCTCCAGCTTCACCCCTAAGCAGCGAAGCAAGGCGCGCTCCTGCTCAGGTAAAGGCAGGTGTGGGAAGTCAGGATCTGTGGGTGTGGTGTGCCTCTGTAAAAGGGATTGTGATCTGAAAGGGGGGCCACGTTAGTGCTCCTGAGCCAAGAGTGGGTGGTTGGCAAGCCTCTCTGATAGTCCACAGGTGTTAGGGGCTCCCTATGGGGAGCAAGGAAACCCTAAAACTTTCATCCTGCCCTCGAGTGCTCCCGGTGTGCACAATGTTCAGTTCCTTTCCCCACCTTTGCCCTCCTTTCCAAGGTGGGTAAGTGTCAGCCGACTCTCAGAATTTGATTCCCCGTCTCTTCCCTTCCCACCGTTGAGCTGAAACAGCAGCCTCATGACTGGGTGTGGGGGAGAATGCAGGGTGTAGGGGAGGGGTGAGGGAAGGAGTCAGTGTGTACATGTGTGTACGTGTGTCTGTGAGCGTGTGCGCATGCTGCGGGCACTGCAGAGGTCCAGGCCCTGAAGGAATCTGGTTTTCCAACGCTGCTGGTCTAGTTTTAGGATTGCGGTGACTCCAGATCTCCTTGGAGATTTCCCCAAAGCAAAATTCCCAAGGCCTGTTTGTGTCCTAGTGACCCTGATCCTTCTCCCTGAGGGTAGGAGTGAGAACCTCTGCGGGTGCCCGCACCTCTGCACCTCTTTGCCAGCCAGCGGTAGCTGGATGCAGCTGGGTTTGTCTAGCAGTGTGGCCCTCGGGCAGTAACCCTTGGCTCTGAGGCTCCTTCCCTAGTTTTTAGCAAGGGTGGGGGAAGGTTTTCTTCAAGGTTTACCCCTGAGTTCAGAAACCCCTTTCTCTTGCTTGAGTTCCTAGGTACTTAGTTTCAACTAAAGCAGGAAGAATGTTCTGGGTACGGAGTTACTACTCATTCACCCCACTGAACCCCAACTTCCCTCCAGTTCGTGCTTTCCTAAGACTCTTTGAGTCTTTGCTTTGTAGCCCTTTTTTGTTTTTGTTTTATTTGAATTCCAGCTGACCAAAAACAACAGAAAATAAGGCCCCTAACCCAAAGTGAAAGAAGTTGACATTTCATTTTTAAGAAACAGCATCTTTGATCATTGGATTCTAGGGGTTTGGTCGAAAAAGGAGCAAAGCTGGGGGAAAGAGAAGTTTCCTTCCTGACCCTGGACCAGACATAAAGACAGCAAGGGTCAGAGAGCAGAGATGAGGAACAGACCTGGCGAGGCTGGCTGGCGCAGTTGGGGAGGCAAAAGTGAGAGGGAATAGAAGGGAAGAGGCCAGGCTGGGCAACTGTGCCTGTAGCCTTGTAGCCTGTGCTCCACAAAGCTGGCCTTCAGTTCCTTTTCCGGGTATCTTGCTAGCGGCTCTGAGAATCTCTGGCACCCTGTACTTAGTGCTTCTCTTTCTTTTTCCTCAGCAGCATCTGAAGTGGGGGGCTGTCCTTAAAAGACTCGGGACCTCTTGTATGGGGACCCCCCTGAGTCTCCTCTGTCTGCAGGGCAGACTAAAGTCTCCCTTGTTTTAACAGTGTGTCAGACTTGATCCTCTGGCTCTCTGTGCAGCCGCTAAGGTAGCCTTGTGCCTTTCCTTGTTCCCTCACAGAAGGCCGGGAGTGTGTCAACTGTGGGGCCACAGCCACCCCTCTCTGGCGACGGGATGGCACGGGCCACTACCTGTGCAATGCGTGCGGGCTCTACCACAAGATGAATGGACAGAACCGGCCTCTCATCAAGCCCAAGCGGAGGCTGGTAAGAACGGGCACATCGTGGCACAGTGGCCACAAACCTGGGTAGACCTGGTGGTTAGTTAAGGGAAGAAAGAAAAACAAAAGCAAACAAACGAAAACAACCCAACAACAAAACTTCAAATGCAGAGACTTTGCCACCTGAAAGTCTCTTATCAGTAAAATCGTTTGGGGGGTCAGTCAGGTCGGTCTTCATTCTGGTAGATTCTTTCCTGCCGAATTTCCTGTCCTGCAGCCACCGGGCACCCCCTCCCCTGCCCCCCACTGCTGAAGGATTCCCAGAACCCAGGGTCCAGCAGCCCACCTCATGTTCTGGCCTTCAATTCGCTCTTTTTAAAAATAGGGTCATGAAGTACTTTTCCCTGTGGTAGCTCTGGCCTCCCCGCCACCCCCCAGCTCACAGTCTCCTCCGCTTATTTAAATAACACACAGCAGCCACCAAAAAAACCTGCCCTTTATTATTTTTCCATGGAGTCACCTATACTGTGTATTTTCATTTGAGTGATTTTTAAAAAAATGTCCTTTCGGATCTCCTGCCGGAGTTTCCTATCCGGACATCTGCAGCGGGTAGATAAGGAAACTTCGTGTATCTGTTTCCGGACCGGCAAGTTTTCAGAGCCACCTCGACTCAGTCCTGCCTCTCGCTGGGCTGTTTTGAAATTTCTAATACCCTCCGCTCTGCAAATAATGTGTAAAATGCTAAGAATAATAAATATCTTTTTTTTCAGGGCGAAGTGATTTATGGGCTTAAATCGTTCACCCGCTTTGGGGCCCTTTTTCTTTTTTTCCCCCTGGAGCAGGGTGAGGGCGGGTGTGGGCTGGTGGGGGTGGGAGGAGGATATACTGCTGGCCCCTGAGTCAGAATTCCAGCTTCAGGCTGCTTACTCACCATCCCTGCCCCCGCAGTGGCCAGCTCTGGTCCCCTCCATCAGCAGGCCCAGGGCCACTCTGGACTCAGCTGGACTTGGCTCCCACTCGACACTGACTGCCCAGTGGTGTTCAGTGCTAGGATTGCTTTGGAGGGGGGACCTGGACACGTACCACTTCTTTTACCTGGGGTAGAAGGGTGATCTGTAGTCTAGGAAAAGGGTTTTCTCTCTGGCCCTTGAGTTCCTTGTTCTAGAGACCAGATCTCCTCTCTTCCACTCCCCACCTCTGACTGGCATTTCCTGGGGGGCTGGGATGAGAGTCTGTGAAGGCGGCAGGTGAGAACTCTGAGACACAGGGATCTAGACCGGCCAGGAGTGGGAATGTCTTTGCTCCTCAGCCCTGTGTGGAAGCCTCTGGCTAGTATGATTACTGATCGCCAGGAATGCAGTTAGTGCAGTCACGGGAACCGAACGTTTTGTTTTTAGATTGTAGTGAAATTTAATTTAAATCTCTCCCGGTAACTTGCAGATCGCGTATAGGACAAGGCAACTCCACACTTTAGTTCCGGGCTGCAACTTCCCCAGGCCTTTCTGGGCTCTCCTGAGCCATGCAGGGTCTTGCTACCATGGCCTCCTGGCCGTGACTCACCGGGATTCTGGATTTCCAGGGGAATAGTGAGGGAGGAGACGTGCGACCGGAGACAGAGCTACTCAGGATGGCCTAGGGCTGGACCGTTCTTGGGACCTCAGTTTCTTCACCTATGAAATGAGATTGCTGGGCAGTTGGGGGAAGTGACGGCTTTCCCCTGTGTTTACCATCAGTTGGATTCTAAGAGTTCTTTATTCCAAAGCTCTGTGATTCCTAACTAGCTTACTTCTCAAATTCTAAAATTCCTTGGTCTGAGATGCCTTGGTTCCCCTGTGGGACCCACTGCTCCTGGGCTAAGCGGTGAGACTGGGGGTGGTGCTAAGGGCCTTGGAGGAGGTCAAGGTGGGGCGTGGGAGAGCCCCCGCTGACGCTACCCCTCCCCTCCTAGTCTGCTGCCAGGAGAGCGGGCACCTGTTGTGCAAATTGTCAGACGACAACCACCACCTTATGGCGCCGGAACGCCAACGGGGACCCTGTGTGCAACGCCTGTGGCCTCTACTACAAGCTGCACAATGTAAGTGCACCCCACCCCTCCCCAGGGACCTCGGTTCTTTGTGCAGCCTGGCCAGCGCCAGCGGGCCCCAGCCACAATCTCCAGCTTGGCTTGGCTTGGGAAGCCGCGGCCGGCTGCCTGCTTGGTCAGTCCAGAGTGCCAGAAGGGCTTCCTGTAAGAAGGGGGCCTCTGCTTTAGAGCTTTGGAGGTGGGACCGGTGGAGGCAGGGCCGGCAGGGAGCTTGTACCTGTTTTCGGAAAAGTTGGGGGCAGGGAGGATTAGAGCTGTCTGGGAGGAGGCATTTAGTGGACTGGAAACAACCATGTGGGCTGTAACACCGTTCACTCTCCTTCCTTGAGATGGTGACTGTGCAGGCTTAGGGGGACTGTGGTGAGTGACACAGGAGGACTGTGCTGAAGGCACAATTCCTGGCACCCTGGGGATATGCGTGACCCAGCTTCCCTTGACCTGTGGAGAAGGGATCCATGGGTAGGTAGGGAACTTGTCCTAAAGGCTGTGTGGCTGCCCTCAGGTTAACAGGCCACTGACCATGAAGAAGGAAGGGATCCAGACCCGGAACCGGAAGATGTCCAGCAAGTCTAAGAAGAGCAAGAAAGGGGCTGAGTGCTTTGAGGAGCTATCCAAGTGCATGCAGGAGAAGTCATCCCCATTCAGTGCAGCCGCCCTGGCTGGACACATGGCACCCGTGGGACACCTCCCACCCTTCAGCCACTCTGGACACATCCTGCCCACGCCAACACCCATCCACCCGTCCTCCAGTCTCTCCTTCGGCCACCCCCTCCCTTCCAGCATGGTGACTGCCATGGGCTAGGCTCAGCTTGCCGCTGGACAGACATGGACATAGAGAGTGACTGGCAGAACCAGAGCGAGCCCGGGCACTCCCAGGATGGGTGGAACACACTTTTGGCTCCTGCCCATCCCAAGAGACCCACTTCCTCCTGCCAGCCTAGCCTGGCTGAAGCCACCTCTCCTTGGAGGACTCCCAGCCACGTGCCGCCATTACTGTGAATGTTCCTAACTGGGCTACAGCTTGTGTGCCCTGGGTGCTGCCCAGAAAAGTTTTTTCACGGACAGTTGCTTGGAGAGCAAAAGAGACAGTTATAGCAAGGAAAAGAGGAGACTGGGGACAGAAAAATGAAACCAATTTTTTGGAGGAGCAAGGAGTAGGCAAAAAAATAATAATAATAATTTATTTTGCTCTTATTTCTTACAAGAACATGAAGCCATGGAGGCACGGGCTGTTTGTGTTCTCTGGGTCCTTCCTTGGGGCCTACTGCCACCAGTCAGGGCTCTGGGGGGCAGATGCACAGGGCCTCGGCCAGAGCCTTCTCCCCAGCTGCCTGAAGGGTAGCCCCTGCCCTGACGCAGCCCTCGAGGGCAGAGACAATCGCAGGCGGTCCTGCGCAGATTCCCAGGCCAGGGCTGGGTCACAGGAAGGAAGCATTCTCTGGAAAGGGGAAACGTCTCCCAGATCATTCCCTTGGCTTCGAGAGGCCAAAGCTGGTGTGACCCAAATGGCCAAACTGCGGCCTGTGCTCTAGGCCAGCTGGACCCCTGTAAATACATCCTTTTCTGCTAACCCCTCAACTCCCGCCCACTCTACAATAAATAAGAAAATATTCAAAACAAAACCCAAACTGCATAAGCTTAACTCGCTGATGAGTGGTTTTATTTTTAAACTCGTTTTGGGTCCAGCCACATGTACGCCCCCACAGAAGCCCCACTATGAGAAGGAATAAAACCTACAAACCAAGGCTGAGCTTCACTGTTCTTTCTCGAAAGGTTCTTGGATCCATGGCCCTAGCAGGAGGCTGGGGACAAGGGGGATCTTACATTCTTGGTTGGTGGGGGATAGGGGGCGGGCAGACAGTGGTCCCCTAATTCCTGGGGTGTTCTGTTCCCTTGTGGCTGGCTGGATCCTTCAAGGTACAGCTGTACATAAAACATGTCCCAAGCTTCGGTTCTGTGTGCGGTGGTGGTGGTGCAGCAGCAGCAAGGGGCCCTAGCCCGGGAAGGCCTTTGTACTGACAGGTCAACTATGTGCCATGCTGGCGTCCAATTGCTGCAGAGCACCATAACCGGAAGTAACTTATTTTGTGCTAGTACCCGCATAAGAAAAAGAAGCGGCAGTATTTTGTTTTTTATGTTTTTGGCTTGTTTTATTTTGAATTAGTGACCTAAGTTATTGTTAACTATGTACAACATTTAAATATTGTCTGTAAAAATTGTATGCTACCCTCCTATTCCTTTAAAGTGAATACTGTTAAAAATAATAAAATACTTTTTGTGAACGCGGCAGCCTGTCGAGTAGGTCCCTGGGCCCCTCACCTCTGTGAATGCTGCAGCCTGTCGCGTGGGTCCCTGGGGTCCTGCACCCTTGTGCAGCCTGTCGAGTGTGTCCCTGGGGCTCCGCATCCCTGTGAACGCTTCAGCCTGTCACGTGGGTCCCTGGGTCACTGCATCCAAGTGGGGTTTGAGCTGTAAAGTGGACTTACTTCTGCTGTCTCTTGTCTTTCAGAGAATGCCCCATTTGGCTAAAACCTCCTCCCTGGGGACAAGGGGAAGGTACATGGGGATGGACAAGGCTCTCGCCAGCTTCCTTTTCTGTGAACCCAGCAAGGTGCCTGTTTAGGCTTTTCATAACCCTGGCACCTCCCAGGTCCCCCAAAGTGTGGTCAGCTCCGGTTTCTAGGGTATCAGGTTGCCAAATCTGTTCATTGACAAACTTGATCACCCTGTCACTGATTGCTGTCTCTAACCAATGAGCCAGGACAGCCACCATTATCAATATTCCTGATCAAAGTATCTGCCACTATTCCCTTAGAGAGTGACTGCTAACCGATCACAAGTATGTTATCATTGCATCTGGTCAGTGGTGTGTCCTGTACACAAAGTTGTCCCTAGCAGTGATCTTGATAATTGTCACTAACCACATGCCTAGAATCTCCCATCAAGGTTTCCCTTGGCCAATGTGGATCCCAGTCACTGGTGTCCTGGGCCACCAACGGTGTCACCAGTGATTTTTCTTGGGGGAGGGTGAGTTGTGAGATCTCTAGTTGCTCAGGTTGGCTTCTAACACCTAAGCACAATGGCGCTTGCCACTTTGCCTCCTGAGAAGTTGACATGTGGCTACTATGACTGGTTTTGACCATGACTTTGGTCACTTGCCTCTGATCACCTAACTGTCCTTGTGGCTACCCCCTCTTCACTGCCACATCCTCGCTGATGCTGTCCTGACCTCTGATACTGATTCTCCCGAGGGTTTTCCTATAGTCACTGTGATCTTGTTACCAGTGTCAAAGTCCAATCTCCAAAATCCCTGATACCCCATACTCCTGAATCAGACACAGCAGGCGGCCAGACGGCCAAAGTGCCAGTCCATAGGGTATAGTGAGGTATCTCCAGAGCTTTGGCCATAGCATACTGCCCTGACATGCCACCACTACCCTGCTCTCATCCTTCCCTGGAGAACGGACAGCTGGGTCAGGTAAGAGCCAAGCTGAAGCTTACTTAGGCTGTGTGCCACCCCCTGGGTGCACTGTGGCCCTGGTCCCACATGGGCCACCACACGGGTCCCCTGTTAGCTGCAGCCACAGTGAAGACAGGAGCAGCTTTCTGTCTTGTCCCCAGGTTTTGAATACAGGGTTGTGTGTTTATTTGATAAAGAATGGATCTGGGAGTAGATTGCATGCATGTGTGTGAGCATGCGCACACGCGTGTGTGCTATTAACAACCCCCTTTGCCACATACTGTTATAGGTGTAGGAAGTCTCCTCAGTGAGAACAGATAGGAACCACTTCAAAGGAGGGAATGGTCCAGGTATGAGGTGTAATGATATTTCTTGACTCGGGGCAAATTTGGCTAGCCCAAAGTTCAAAATGGACAGTCTCAACCTGTTGGTTTAAACCCCCTTGGAGATTAAACAACCCTTTTAAAGGGGTCACATATCAGATATCCTGCATATCAGATATTTACATTATGATTCATAACAAGAGCAAAATTACAGTTATGAAGTAGCAACAAAATAATTTTATGGTTGGAGTCACTACAACGTGAGGAACTGTGTTAAAGGGTGACAGCATTAGGGAGACTGAGAACCACTGGTCTAAGAGCCTGTAGTTTAAAGCCCAAGACTCAGGAATCAGCTCTGGCCTCAAAAACATAGGGATCTATAGCTTAAATGCAGAGTCTAGAGTCTGGACACTCACACCCAAACTGAAATGCTCAGAGCATGGGACCCTCAGACCCAGAGCCACAGAGTCCAGAGCCAGGTTCCTCAAATCCAGAGCCCTCCCGAAGCTCAGAGCCGAGAAAGAGAATCCTGAAACGGAGCCCGCGGCGGCCGAGATGTCGGACCCAGACCCTGGCATACGAGGACTGGAATCTGGAACCTGGAACTCCCACATCCTAGACCTAGAGTTTTCAGAGGACCCAAAGACTAAGATCCAAGCCCACAATGCAGAGTAAGCTTACAAGAGGCCACAGTGCCCTGGCTCATGTCCTTTCTCCTGCTAGCCCAAAGCTTTGGAGCATCCACTCCTGGTACATTCTCAGGTGCTGAGGGACAGGCCAGGAGGACACAAGCAGGAGAGTGCCTTCCCTCTGTGGACACTCAATGCCAATGCGTTCTGGGGCTAGGTGATCCCTTGATGACAGGTTGATTCTTCCTGTATCCTTGCATGTTGAACTTAGGAGCTACCTGGGAGAAGAAGCCAATGTGAGAGGCTGGTGGTGTGAGCACTGAAGACCGCAGGGCCACAGTCAGGCAAGCTCTGGGGCTGCTGACCCCTGTTCGTGTTTCCTCTTCCACTCAGTGATTAGTCCCCTCACATACCCACCACTCAGCCATTACTGGGTAAACAATTAGGATTTTTGTGGCAGACCAGGAGCCACAGGCCCTGGGCAGGGTGACCACCGTCTTTATGATCCCATAGGGCCAGGCATCAGCGCAGTCAGGGTGGGGTGGGTCTTTGTTCCATCTGTCTGCACCCAGGTGGGGCTGGCCAACCCAGGCCCTCCCTCCCTTCCTCTTCTGGGACACTTCCAAGCCTGGCTTCTTACTCTCATTTTCCATGGTAGTAACCAAACTTCTTGTGTGACCTTTAGGGACCAGCTCTGTCCTTCCCAGTCCCTCCTGCCTCCTGGTGACCTGGTGGAGAGGGAAGAGAATGAGTTTCCCTGATCAATCTAGGGCCTCAGAAGTGGCCACAGCCTCAAGGAGAATTTGGAGAAGAATGCTTGTCATCCACCACAGGATAGGGGAAGCTCACCCGAGGCAGGGAAGATGACCGACACCATGGAGCCATTCCCAAGGTGGGCGGATCCTCAATGAGTTTATGAGGCAAAACAATCTTTTTAAAGACAATAAAAAAAATTCCAAACTTCATCAGGAAAAGCAGGCAAGTCAACAATCGTTCTGAAGCTCAGGAACAAATGGGATGTATGCTTGGGGGAGGAGGTTGTACAGGTGAAATGTTGTCCAGATTCCACTGAGGGATTGCTCATGCCTCTGCTTCTTCTGGGAGGATAAGCAGGTGCATGGGGACCCAGGTGAGCCTAAACACAAACCATGACTTACATTGGGTACAGCTGGTACCCCAAATCTGTGCAAAGATATTCTTGCCAACCAGTGATACTTTGGGCTGAAAATTTGCTCCTGAATCATGAACTAGTTGGGAATAACATTGGATGAGGAGATGCACATGAAAATGCCCAGAGTCTGGTTCATTTCCACCTCTCTCTTAGTGAAGGACGGCTGCTCTCAGAACACCCAAACCCCATCTCCACTC
>NW_004949099.1:2455707-2457767 GCF_000317375.1 Microtus ochrogaster
CCCATTTCCACCTCTCTCTTAGTGAGGGACGGCTGCTCTCAGAACACCCAAACCCCATCTCCACTCGGTCCCAAGGTCCTATTTCTACCTGGATCATGGGGACATTGAATCTTGACAGTACCACACATATGAGACCTTAAAGAAAAACAGTACATCTTTTTCTTGTGTTTTGCAGTGCTGGGGATGGGACTCAAGTCCTCGTGTGTGCCAGGCAAGCCACACCCCAGCCCTAAAGATTTAATCTTGAGACCAACTATTACAACCCACCCGGCTGGATCACCCAGTTCGGTTCCCTCACAGATAAACTGTCAGCAGGACACTGGACACAAACATAAAGGTTTTCTTCCCCAGGGAGGGGAAGCAGAATAATAAAAATGGGATAGAACTGTCGAAAGTAGTGCCCAGAGAGTTGTTCCAAGATAGGAACGCTCCACGGCTGTCCAAATACCTTCCACTTTGGGCTCAGAGATTTTTATGACAGTCTTGATAAACTTGAGAGAATGCACATTCAAAAGAAAAGAAAAGGAGGGGGGATGGGGAGTAAAACTGGAGCCATGATGGCTCAGAAGATAAGAGCACTTGTTGCTGTTGCAGAGGCCCGAGGTTCCATTCCCGGCAATACAACATGGTGGCTCATGGCTGTCTGTAACTCCGGTTCCAGGCGGTCTGATGCCCTCTTCTAGACTTCTCAGGTACTGTAACATGTGACCATATGTGCAGGCAAACACTCACATGTATAAAATAAATATCTTTAAGAAGTAGGGGGATGGCGAGAGTAGACACCCCAAAGGAAAGCAAGCAGGGACACCTGTAAGCAGGGACTCAGGTAGGTGTCTGCACACCAAAGTCACAGTTGACACTTCACTGTAGCCAAGAAGTGGTGGCCACCCAGGGATTCATCAGAAGGTGAGACAATTAGCTAAGGCTGTCCAACCAATGGCGGCCTCTCTGCTTTCAGAAGTAAAGCAATGCTAACACATGCTACTGTATGGACACTATGCTAAGAGAAATAAGCCAGCCATAGGGCAGTGTGACGACCGCACAAGCCTGAGGTCTCCAAACCCAAGAGTTCACATAGAGACAGAGCAAGCACCTGTCTGGGGAGTCCTGAACCCAGCTGGTAGGGGCGGCTTTGAGGCATTGTGAACGAGCTTCCTGACGGTGAGCTTCAGTCACATGACACCCACTTCTTTACATGTTAACAAAAGGTAATATTTATGTGATGGGAATTTTCCTTCTATCTCCCAAATGTTCCATAATGTGGCTAAATGACTTCAGGGATAGACTATTGTTCAAAATTAATTAGTAATGTTTAAAATAATGTCTGCAGAGTGGGAGACAAGTTTGCAAAACATGTGAAGACTCAGAATACAAAAATGGAATAAAGAATGATCTGGTCAGGTGGTGGTAGCACACGCCTTCAGTTCCAGCCCTCTGGAGGCAGAGGCAGGAGGATCTCTGTAAGTTCGAGGTCAGCCTGATCTACAGAGTGAATTCCAAGGCCACCAGGGCTACACAGAGAGACTGGTCTCAAAATAAAGGAAACAACTCACCCACCTTCAAGAGGGGACAGGAAGAAGGTGCAGAGATGTCACCCCACAGACAGGCAAGGGCAGCCAGGAAGCAGTTTTACAGGTATTCAGAGATGTCTGTAGCCCCATTAGGGCCACACAGTCCCTGCCCCCCACCCCTCCACCTTAGTGTTGCCTCCCGAGGGTGAACTTGGATGGGCCATGTAGAAACTATCCCCCTGTATGACTGTCTATCCCTGGAAGGGACCGGAACTTGAATTCTGATTCCCTGGCCTTGCTGACTGTGTGGAGGTGCCGGAAAGCATGAACAAGACCCAGTGCTCTGCATACGGCAGGCGTGGCCACTGACTATACTGTTCAACTCTGGAGTTGAAGGTCAAACCCTGGCACATTCTGGGGAAGGTATTCTACCATTGATTCTCCAGTTACATCCCAGACATTCACCATTCTCTCTCCTCTCCCCTCTCTCTCCTCTCTCTCCTCTCTCTCCTCTCTCTCCTCTCTCTCTCTCTCTCTCTCTCTCTCTCT
>NW_004949099.1:2457867-2487167 GCF_000317375.1 Microtus ochrogaster
CAAACAGGTTTCTGCCTCTTCTCCTCTCCCCTCTCTCTCCTCTCTCTCCTCTCTCTCCTCTCTCTCCTCTCTCTCTCTCTCTCTCTCTCTCTCTCTCTCTCTCTCTCTCTCTCTCTCATTGATTGATTGATTGAGTAAAGATCTCACTGAATTGTTCAGGCTGACCTGGAAATTTTGATCCCCCAGCCTCACAGCCTCCTGAGTGGCTGGGATTACAGGCATGCACCAGCAGGCACAGTTATGATGGTGGTGTTTTTGTTTGTAAAGCGAGTGCAATACACCTGTCATGATGGTGCAATCCCAGCACCAGGTGGATGGCCAGAAGTTCAGGACAAGTTGTTACAAATGGCTACAAAGCAAGTTTGAAGCCAGTCTGAGACTTTGACAACCTTTCTCAAAGAAACCGAAAAGCCACCTGTACATATGCTGCAATGTCTATGTTTTTATGTATGAGTCAAAATGTCATTTCTATAAAAAAGGAAAAATGTTTGTGTTGGCCTTGAGATGTAGCTCTATGGAAGCGTGCTTATGTACCACATGGGAAGCTCTGGGTCCAGCCTTCTGTTGGGAAACAGTTTGCTCCAAGATTGAAATACTCCATCCTGCAAGGTAAACAACTCAAAACACATTCAGGATGTCCCTGAAGCCGATCAGATTCACTAGGCCCCTTTCTGCTAGAGTAAGCCATAAAAGCTGAGAGACCCTCTCAATGGAGCATAGCCAAGCTGCAAGGAAGACTCAGAGACCAGACCAGCTGCCTAGACGAAACAGAAACCAGCTAACCTGGCTGGAAGAGGTTTAGACCAACAGAGACACCTCTCAGGACTTTCCAGGCTACCTGCAGGCTGTGCAGTGTGCTCTAGGTTCCCAGCTTTGTGAACTGTTATCCATGCTGGGGTGAACTTTGGTGAGGCAGCTGTCCTTGAGTCATTTCTACTCCTCTAAGTAACCCTTCACCCATATTCCTGTAAGCAACCCCAATAAAATTCACTGGTTCTCCATGTTGGACTTTGGTGGTATCCGTACTTTGTCGTGGACTCCCTGTCTTAGGTGAGTAGACGTGTGTGTTGCATCTCGCTGGGAAAAGCATCACACACACACACACACACACACACACACACACACACACACACACACACCTATAAAAGTAGAAAAAAACGCCCAGGAAAGATGCACAGCCAAGCAGAACAGTGGTTCGCTGAAGAGTGACCGGCATCTGGTCTGGAAAGGCCTTTTTACTTTACAAACATGTTAATACTTTGATGTCATTTAAATAACAGAAAATTGTGAGCCTTGGTCCCTCAGCTCTGCCAAATGGACTTCTCTATCACCCTTGGAGCCTCTGTATTGAGGGAGGATGTACCTGACTTCTTTGGAGGCCTTTGGCTTCCCTGGACAATGTCACTCAGGGTTTGGAAGGTTGGGGTGGGGAGGAATGGACAGACAGACAAGACTTCGCGTCTTTCTCTTCCTTGCTGTACAGCCTTGAACAGGTGACTTAGCCTCTCTGAAATCACACCAGTAAAACAACAGAGACTCTCACAGATCTGCTGTCAGGATATAAGGCAGGTGCAGGGCCCTCTGAGAGGCCATGGGGCTAGGAGCCAGTCTCGGGGCTCCAGGCCAGCACCTTCCTTCCAGGTACTTTTCCTACAGGACTAAAGCCTGCCTGTGGGATGCAGTGGGATGGTCGTGGGCATTCCATAAGCATGTCTATATCATCCCACTCCTGCCCCCCCCAACCTAGATTGGGTTCATTAAGCTGGGGAAACTGAGGCCAATGGGAAAAGGGAGGTAGCTCAATTCTTGGACAGAATGGGATGGTTGTGGTGGGATTGCTCCCTGGAGAGGGTGGAGGGTCCTGCCAGCTGCTGGCCTAGCCCATCTGTCCTTTCCAGGCCCACGCCCAGGACATACTGGGACTCTCCAGGGGATCCTGGGAAAAATTGCTCCTCTTCCCTCATTGTTACCTCCCCTCAGTGTGGTGGGTGGTGCTACTTTGCCCTAAGCAGTAGCTGCATGCAGTGAAGCAGGCTCTAATTCTGCAGGGATGCTGGTCCAGCCCCATCTTCCCAAGATGGAGGAACAGGGGCCTTACACCCCTCCCTCTCCCACTCCAGCCCAGTCACTTCTCACTCATTCACCCCTACACCTACTCTGCTCCACTCTCTCAGGTAAGATCACCCCAGGACCTTTCTTGACCTTTTATTTAAGCAATTTTTTTCAGATATCCCAAAACATACATGACATAGTTATTGCAGTTCTTTGTATGCCTCATGGCACTTACCAACTTACAACTGTTCACAGTTTTACCTCGTGGCTTCTGCTGCCGGGAGCCTGTGTAGCCAGCCAGGTTTCCCTGCTGTCCCAGCAGGCTAGCTCCGAGGGCAATCCCCAGCTGGCACTCACTGGACGCTCCTGCTCTGCTGGGAGAGAATCTGTGAGGTGCTTGCCAGCTCCCGTAAACTAAGCCCTCCTGACTTCCTCAGCACAGCCCTGGGATTCCTGTGGCTTCTTCCAGAGAGATACCTGTGTCGCCGCCACAGTGAAGTCTCAACAATGCCACCCACCCTCCGGTGCTTGGCAGTGGGAGCTGGGAGACTGCAGGCAGCTTAAAGAATCTGACTCCACCCTAGCCACCAGGGTTCCCTTTCCTCCCGGTGGCCAGGGCTTCCTCAGTGTGGGAATCCCCAAGATGGACTTGCATCTTTCTGCATGTTTTCACTTTGGCAAATGTGGGCGATCTCTGCTCACCTGCAGAGGATGTGGCCCAAGATTCCCATGCATCCCAGAAACTGGAGGTGATGTGTTTTTCCTATGATGATGTTCAGTTTACAAGTGAGGCTCAGAAAAATATTAGCAACAGTAAAAATGAAACACGAATCATACATTAAAACTGCCACCATCACCATCCCCTCTCCAGCCATTATTAAATGGGGTGTGTGTATCTGAACATAAGCAAGGCCCTGATGCAGTCGCGTGACTGACAGGTGGGTAGCACATACACTGTGGATGCACTGGATGAAGGATGCCTTACGTTCTGCATAGAATGGGGGCAGGGGCTGATGATATCAAACAACGGGAATGGTGCATAGTTTAAATCCTGTGGATTGTTTATTTCTGGAATTTTCCATTTAATATTTTCCAACCAAAACATCAGGTAAGGGGGAAGGTTGTGATTGCAACATCACATACTAAAAAAACTTTTTTGCTTTCTATCACCTTTGAGATATTTATTCACATTAATATGTAAAGTTCCTGTTTATTCATTTTTATTGTGATATAATAGTTTGCAGTATAAAGTTCATGGGATATGTCTGCTCATTTTCCTTAAGATGCTTAAGTGAGTGGGCTGGAGAGAGGGTGCAGTGGTTAAGAGCACTGGCTGCTCATGCAGAGGACCCATGTTTGATTTCCAGCACCTACGTGGTGGACCAAACTATCTGTAATTCCAGTTCCAGGCACTATACACGTGGTGCACAGACATACACGCGGGCATAATAGCCCATACACATACATAACATCAATTAATCAATTCTTAGAAAGGGCTTACATGATCTCTTCTACTTACTGCTCTATACTGGGCACAAGGAGTGCCAATGTCTCCACACCCCATGCCAAAGTTCCTCTGGGGTGAAAGTCTAGAGGTTTACAGAGACAAGGGTGAGTCTGTAAATTCAAGATTTGGACATTCAAGATTTTCCCACCTGGTCTTTTTGTTTCATAATAAGCAGCAGGGAACGGTGACACCAGATGCCCCGGTTCCGCTGACACTTGGTAATGTTCCCATGTTACAGATTTGCTACTTGGTGGGTATCACACTCAATACCATTGTTGCAGAGAATCCTCCTGGGACCACCAAGTGATGCATCCTCCTGCTGCTCCAGTTCCTTCCAAGGCCTCCTGTTTCAGTACACTCTCCAAGCCTGGATCTGGCCCTGAGCCCTGCTCTGTCTCCCCAGACACCAGTTCTGGCCCCTCTGCTAAATCCACTCACACTCCAGTCTTTGCTTCACTGAGACACAAGCCTCCCCAGGTCCCGTGTGTGGTTAAACTGTCCACAGTGAAGACAGTGTTGTACGGCACAGACAGACAGTGTAGAACTGTGTTTAACAGCCCCTGACATTGGGGTCGGTCACTGCGTGGCCACCTGGAACAGAGATGCCAGCAGCAGCCCTCCCCAGTTACTGTCAAACATCCCTGGGAGAAGAGCTATCCCCGTTTTACAGGTGAAATGAGGGAACTGAATCACAGCAGTTAAGTGACTTCCCCAAGAACACACAGCTAGGAAGTGACAGAGCTGGGATTCGAACCTAGGTCTCCCTCAGTCTCTCTGCCCAGCCTTTCATCTATCCCTGTAGCTGCCTTCCATCCAGTCTCATCACTCACCTGTCACTGTCAATCCAGCAGCCCATCCATCCACTCCTGTCACCCATCCGTCCTGAAGGAAATGGAGTTGGCCACCACCTCAGGCCCTGAGAGAAGAGGAGGCCCCGCAGCTGCCCATCTGCTGGGTGGATGGGTGGGTGGGCTGCCCCCCTGGGCAGGGTGCAGAGGCTGGAGGGAATTAGGCAAGTTCCTGCCAGGACCATCTAATTAGGAATTCTGGCGATAAGCAGATAGCATCGGGGTGATTAGAATCCTTTTAAAAAGCCACTCCATTAATTAGAGAGACAGGGGGGCCTCTGGCTGCCTAATCAGCCTCCATCAGCTTGCCTAGGGAGGGCTTTCTGGGGCTGCTGTGTGACCTTGGTTGTGCCCTGCCCTCTCTGGGCCTGCTTCTGTACTGAGCTGGGCTCTGCTTAGATCCCCGAATCATCGGAGGTCCTTTCTCTCCCCACAGTCCTTTCTGACAGGATGGACTTGAGGCATCAGACGCTGCCCTGCCCCCAGAGGGGGAGGCGGAGAGATCTCACCATCCCACTAGAGGATGAGGACAGAAATGTACGAACGGAAGTGACCTAACACGTTGTGGGTCAGGAGCACGGGGCTGGCTAACGTTCTTACCCATTCACCATATTCTGCCCTCACAGCCATACTCCTCCACTTGGACCCCCACGCACGGCAGGCTTTCAGCACCTTACAGTAGATAGTCTTTAGAACTCTGTAGAAGAGGAATTCACCTCGGCATGCTGCCACCAAGTGGCTGTCCAGTTCTATATCTTCTCCCATGGCCCACCTAGGGGGTCTCCATTGTCAAGGTTCCTTGGGCACTGAGAGGCCCCAGATATGCTGACGCCCTAAGTCATTGCCAGTGTCCTCTGGGCTTCCATGCTGTCTCATGTGGAGGAGGAGGGCAAGGGGGCTTGACCTAGTTAGGAGAAGCTGGAGGTTCCTCCTAGGAGAGGGATAGGGACAGGACCAGATATGCCAGCAAGACAGGAGAGGTGCTTAGCTGGGACCAGAGGGGATGGCAGGATTTCAGGACACATCATCACCCCTAATCCCTTGAATTCAACACTGTAAGCACACCACGGCCCTGATGACATCATTATAAGAGCCTCAGAAACACCAACAACCTACCTGGGTATCAGCATCACCATAAACACTAGTCATGCCTGCCTTCTCAGTTACAGTGGGCATCAGTGACACCCTTTGATGCTGTCATGCCACCACTGTCTCTTCCTCCATCAGTGTCACTGTTGCTATGACTACCCTCTGACATCATCGCCATCTCCATCCTCATCACCATCACTGCCTTCCCCATGTTCGCCACCTTCACCATCACCACTGCACTGCCTCCACCATTTCAGCCAAGATTCACCACCATCACCTCCTCCACCACCATCACCTCCTCCACCACCATCACCTCCTCCATCGCCATCACCTCCATCATCATCACTGTGATCAGCACCATTACTTTCTCCATCACCCCCACTGCTATCACCTCCACCACTATCACCTCCACCACCACCATCACCTCCTCCATCACCATCACCTCCTCCACCACCATCACCTCCTCCACCACCATCACCTCCTCCATCACCATAACCTCCTCCACCACCATCACCTCCTCTACCACCATCACCTCCTCCATCATCACTGTGATCAGCACCATTACTTTCTCCATCACCCCCAATGCTACCACCTCCATCACCATCACTATCGTCACATTTCCCATCTCCAGCATCGCCACTGCCGTTGCCATTGCCACCACAAGCATCACCACCTCCGTGATCCTCTTCACCTCCACCTCCATGACCATGACCACCACTCCCTCCTCCTCACACCATTGCTATCCTTTACCGCCACCTTCATCATCATCACCACGACATCACCTCCTCCTTACTGTCACCCGTCATCCTGTGCCACCGAGAGCTCGGTACTGGGTCTCTTCCTCCTCCCCTCTCCCCAGCATTGCCTTGGATTTGTATAGTCATCCAGGAGGAGGGCCTTTCCCACCCAGCAGACACCAGCCTTCACCAGGAGGTGGGTGAAGCCTGTCCATCACACGCCAACAGAGGATTGCAGCGACTCCTGGTGCCTGGCACCCCCGGGCCCTCTGCCACACACTTGGCAAAATCAGGTCAGAACAGCATCTCTTCAGGGGCCCCACAGAGGAGCCCCAGCAGCCCCAACAGGGTGGGCAGATAAGGAAAGCACCTGTTGAGTGTGACGCTGCACCTTAGCAAGCTTAGCCACACACACATGGCTCCACTCCTTGTCACTTCATAGGAGGGTCACAGTCACCACCACCATCCTCTGCCACTGTTAGCGGCTCCATCACTACCTCCCGCGCCTCCCATCATCTCCATCACTAACATGGCTATTCCCATCACTACCACGTTGGAGGGGTGCAGCTGCCTTTGCCTGAAGCCACCAATAGCAGCCTGGGGTAGTGAGTGAGGACTGGTGCGGAGCATGGAGCCCGTCCTGCTCTTACTGAGATGAATGTGCGCAATGGTGACCATTACCTCAAGTGTCTCCAGAATCTGCTGTCCTTCCTGGCCTGTGGGTCTCAAGAGAACTGCTAGGTCCCCCGCAAGGTGTCAGGGACTGAGAGCCCAGGAGCCCTGGGAGATGAAAGAATGAGTCAGGATAATGGAGACAAAGGCTTGAAGGTGCAGAGGAAGAAGAGAGGAGGAGGAGGGAGGAAGGAGACGGAGGGAGAATGCCATCATAGAGGTCTGGAAAGCCCAGTTTCTTATTGACACTCTGAGTTGTTGAGTCTGCTGTTTTCGTCTGCTGCACAGGATGAGGATGGGAACAGGGAGAAGTCAACGCTGCTACTGCAAACAGAATCTGGTAGTGGAGCACAAGCTGAGGACCACAAACCTGGAGACTTTCCAGGCTGCTGTGACCCCCGAGACCTCTTCTCCGTTAGCATCCTGCTGTGCACCTCGGTCTGTCCCCTCCTTAACACCACCTACTCCAGAGATGTTCTCCAGGTCTAGGATGAGCTTGCCTCTACATTTTTCTTCCATGTATGGACTACATTTGGTTTCCAGGGATCAGAGGTGGCTTGTTGTTGGGGGCTCCTGCCCTGTCTTCCTTCACCCGTAGTTTGTAGTTTGTATTAATCACCTTTTTATTTTCCTTCTTTTTTTTTTTTTTTTGAGACAGGGTTTCTCTGTAGCTTTGGAGCCTGTCTGGAACTCGCTCTGTAGACCAGGCTGGGCTCAAACTTACAGAGATCCACCTGTCTCTGCCTCCCAAGTGCTGGGATTAAAGGCGTGCGCCATCACTGCCCAGCTATTAATCACCTTTTATACCCGAGTTAAACAGAATGGACCTTCTCCTTGCTGCCCACCACGGCCCAGATGGCCCTAGCTCCAGTTTCCTTCTCCCCCACAGGTTTGCTGTGTGACCCTGAGCTGTTGCGATGTCTCTGAGCCTCATACATTAAACAAATCTTTGCTGATTGCGCACTATGGGCTGGGTCTGTCCCAGCTGCTTACGAACGTGCCTGCCTTCCTGATGTCTGTGAGAATCTAGAAATAGCAGGCCACAAATATGATAGATGACCACCGCTATCTAACCCAAGGGGCTTGGGGCCTCTTCAGCCCTCCACAGCAACGCAGAGTCGGCTCAGAGGCCAGACCCCAGGAAGTCCTTGCTCCTCTCATTGACCACTGCTACCTAACTCTGGTGTCACTGACCCAGTCCCACAGCTGACCCTGCCTTTCCTCGTTGGCTCCCAGGAATCCCATTAAACCTCCTCCACATAGCCAAACTCACAGTCTAGGTCTTCCACAGAGATCAGCCTCCCCCAAGGCCCTATGATGTGTAGAACTTGGCTGAGGGGGTGGGGGAACTTGCTACTCAGTGCTTATGTCACAAAGGGCCCTGGCCCCAGCTTGGAAAAGGCCACCTGGGCCTAGCCCAGAGCGGCACTGTCCCTACCCCCCACCCCCACCCCTCTCAGTGGAGGCTCCACCTGTCCCTGAGAAGTGGGAGGATGGAAAGTTAAACTCTTGCCACCTAGAGCCAGCAGATTCCGGCAAGTCCCACCCAAAGGAGGACCCCAACCACTTGCCCCAGCCCTCTTCAGCCCTTGTCAATCTGATCCGGTCCCCTCCACCCTTGCCATGGCCAACTACTATGAGGTGTTAGGGGTAAAGTCCAGTGCCTCCCCTGAGGACATCAAGAAGGCATATCGGAAGCTGGCTCTGCGTTGGCACCCCGACAAGAACCCTGACAACAAAGAGGAGGCTGAGAAGAAGTTCAAGCAGGTGTCTGAGGCCTATGAGGTCTTGTCGGACTCTAAGAAGCGCTCTGTGTATGACCGGGCAGGCTGTGACAGCTGGAGGGCTGGTGGTGGTGTCAATGTCCCTCATGGCAGTCCCTTTGGTGCTGGCTATCCCTTCCGCAATCCGGAGGATATCTTCCGCGAGTTCTTTGGGGGAATGGACCCTTTCTCCTTTGATTTCTGGGACACCCCATTCAGTGACCGTGGCCGGCCCCATGGTTTTCGTGGGGCCTTCTCTTCGGGCTTCGGTGAGTTCCCAGCGTTCATGGAGGCCTTCTCGTCCTTTGGTACCCTGGGCCGTGGTGGGGGCAGCCGTGCCACCTTCTCGTCCACTGCCATCGGTGGCTCCAGTTCAGGCAACTCAGGGTTCAAGTCAGTGATGTCATCCACGGAGATCGTGAATGGCCGCAAGGTGACCACCAAGCGCATTGTTGAGAATGGCCAGGAACGTGTGGAGGTGGAAGAGGATGGAAAGCTCCGGTCAGTAACCGTCAATGGCAAGGAGAAGCTCATGCGGGTGGACAGCAAGTGAGAGCCACCCAGCCTGGCCCTGGGCCAGTCACCATCACAAGGGACCACAGTAGTGGCAAGCTAGTGGTTAATAAATGTTCCAAGTGAGCTCATGTAGATACGTCTCCCATCCTCAGCGGTGGGGGTGTGTTGCTGTAGGCCCACGGTGTGGCTGCCCCAACTCCACAGACATACTCAGGAGCTGTGGCCTCCATGCCCAGCACCAGCTGATTCCCACAGCAAGCCTCGCACCAGGTCTTTAGGTGGTGGTTAATCTCTGTCATCTGCCCATCCTGTCACCCTCAGGTCCTACCTTCTCTGCCCTCTCCATGTTCCTTCTCCAGGACGACCGCCATCCTCAGGCTCTCCTGCCCAACTCCCATGTTTCCTCACCCACTAGTGGAGTAGCAGCCATCCTTTCTTTCCTACACCGCTTTCAACCTTCCCACCTCTTCTGTTCTGATCATAAAGTCCTCTGCCTCGTCCCCACCATAGAGCCCTTGTGGTCTAACCTCAACCCCCTCCCCAGCCTCAGCACCCCCATCCTCTCCCTGTGACCTCCCATCATGCTTCTCTCTGCATGATGCATTCAGGGCCCTTGAATGGGCAGCAGGTGAGATCCCTGTTCCCACCATGAGTATGCTCTTGTTTGGTGCCAGGAAGCACTGGGTCGGCTGGGAGCAGCAACGTCACAAGCTGAGGGGGCAGGGGGAGTTGGGTCAGGTCTCCTGGGAGGACCTTCTGAGGTGCTGACAGCTCAGGAAGAGCATTCTGGGTGGTGGGACTAGCACGTGAAAAGGGCCTGGGGCAGGACCAAGTGACCCTATTGGACGAACAAGAAGAGACAAGCAAAGTGAATGTAAGTCACCCCCAATTTTCACATGGTTCTCAGCTCCATATTGTGGAAGAGGGAACTGAGGTAAAGGGAAGGTTACATGACTGGCAGGCAGCTGAGCCAGCGTTCCATCCTGGGTCCTGAAACGAAGGGACCAGCCTTTAAACAATGCCCATAATGGCTATTCCTGCAGTGAGCACAGCAGCAAGTGTGGCTGGGGGCCATGACAACTCCAGGGTTCACACTGGCTAGTGACAGGGTAGCTCTCAGGTAAGGGGCAGATCCTGTGGTGGCTGAGTGGGTTGATGAGATGAGCAGACGCTGCTCTTACAGAAACTCCAGCTTCGGAAGGGGTCTAGCCTGTGGTGAGGAGAGGACAGAGGTGACATACAAGGTTGCAGGGCACAGCAGGTCAGAGGGACGGTGGCGGGAGGACAGGAGGCCTTGAGGGAACTTGGCTGACTGAGGGAACCAGGGAAGAACTTGTCCCCATTTCCCCACACAACACTAGAAAGAGAACCACTTGGGGAGATGGGCCCAGGAATCTTCTTCCTGTTCTAGGAAGTTAGGTATCACCCCAAGCTTGCCAGGGCCAGCCAAGCGCTGCAAGTGTGATGGCCAGAAGCTGTTGGCCCTGAGGCCTGGCCTGGGCCCTAGTTCCCTGGAATATGCCTCAGGGGTCTTCAGCCAGCCGGCAGCTGGAGGCAGCTAACCATGTTACTGGTGGGGCAAAGGAGCTGGGGTACACAGAAGGCAGAGCCTGAGCTCCCAGCCCTGCTTGGGGACAGACTTTATCAAAGTCCCCATGGCACTCACCACCCGACCTCTGCCCCTGTTGACCTGCTAATGTCCCTGACCACTGACCAGCTAGGGCCGCCTCAAGTGGGCCTGCTTAGGTCAGACAGCTGCTGGACAAATCCAATTAGAGCCGAGCAGCCCCCAAACAGTCACACACTCCAGTTAGGTGCCCAGAGGAAGTCTGAGAGCTTGCCAGACTCGGGGATTCCAGTATCCCAAGAATCCTGGTGCCAGGGACCACCTGCTGCCCCCTTCCTGAGTCTCCTCCTGTGTCTCCTCTCCCTCCAGCACAGATAAGATGTGGCATTCCCAACCCTCCCCCAGGGCTGCCTCAGGTCCTCAGCCCAGGGTCCCAGAAGCAACATTTTTTGCCCATTTTGAAAATGAAAGCTCTGAGGCCCTGCAGGCTGTGGGATCTGCTCCCCCGGAGAGGGAAGCTCCGGGGAAGAGACCGGAATCTTTTTTTTTTTTTGGTTTTTCGAGACAGGGTTTCTCTGTGGTTTTGGAGCCTGTCCTGGAACTAGCTCTTGTATACCAGGCTGGTCTCAAACTCACAGAGATCCGCCTGCCTCTGCCTCCCGAGTGCTGGGATTAAAGGCGTGCACCACCACCGCCCGGTGAAGAGACCGGAATCTTAAACTGGTTCAGGCCCCTTCATTCTCCCCATGATATTGCTCAGCATCTCATCGTCCTCTCTGCTGGGTCATACTTCCTGAGAGCCATGGCCAGTGTCCATTCTGTTTCTTCCATGGGAATACCATCTCGAGGTGTAGCAAAGTGGGAAGTAAGGCCTGCTGGTTTCTCTCCGGCTCACTAAATTCCTCCCGAAAAGCCCACTCTCTGTCGTCTCCCGGGAGTAATCAACAAGCCTCCCTGGGCAGGGCATCCTGCCCAAGATAAATCTATCCTGGAGCCCTGCTGAGTCTACAGTGGGGACTGGCTGCCCATCAGGGGCTTACGTGGAGACCTGCCAACCACAGATCCTGCCGGCCCCGCCCTGTGGTACATCAGGATCTGGGGACGGTATATAACTTTACCCTGTTGTCCCCAGCTACTTCCCATCCTTCCTATCTACCTGGACGTCCCATTCTTTCCCCTGTCTCTATTTGTTTATTCTCACTCCATAGCCAGTGGAGTTTGTAAAGTCCTAAAAGCAAAAATCAGGAGTATTTTGAGACGCTTCCTGGCATTAGCCATCATTCCTCACGGTCCCTGGGAGGCCACAAGTCACCTGCCCCATAGACTCCAGCTTCCCTTTGCTCTGCTCCAGCCTTGCCAGCATCATCACTGCCTGCACCAGCACACTCCTGCCTCAGGGCACTTGCACAGGCTGCACCCTGTGGCCCAGGCTCCTTCCTCCTCAGGTCCCTTGTAGCCCTGCCTCAACCCTCTGCCCGTCCCCCTTCCCAGCTTCTATACAGTGTACCCTCTTTGGACTCTTGACCCCAATTCACCCATCCAGCTTTTCCAGTCTCAAAGGCCCTTTCAGGCTCTCTCTGCTCTCCACTCCCAAACTGCTGCATCCTGCAGGGGCCCTAATTGTCCAAAAGGGCCTGACCGTGCTGGGGAGAATGCAAACACCTCTGTGGTACCATAGAGCATGTTACCTGCAGGATAGCGTGGCCTCGACGGTAAGGCCCGTGATCTACGGCCTCTGCTCTGGGGAGCTCTCTCTGTGCCCAAGGCCTGACTAGGGAGGCTTTCAGAGGGGCTAAGGGTCCATGTGGGCTGAAGGGCATCGGGCCTGCCCATTGTTCCCAAGCTTTCCACTGGCCTAAGCCATAAATATGATCAGCCTGTTTTATAGATGGAGAGACTGAGGTTCCTAAGGCAAAAGACCAGGCCAACGTCACCTGACCACACTGCAAGCTGGTCCCCTCCTCTGAGCAGGCGGGGTGGGTGGGGCACAGGCAGCCTCCCCTCCCTCTGGCCCTTGATGTTATCACAGCTGATTTAATTTCAAAGACGGATTGAGCCACGGTGGGAGGGAGAGCCACTATCACAGGGCCATCTGCCCTGTTGTCATGGGGATGGGCTCCCTGGATTGTGCGGGACCCAGATAAGGGAGTGGGCTGAGGGGGTGTGGGTGGTGGGCCTGCAGAATGACTGAGATCAGAGAAAGTCAGAGAGGGAGATGGAGAGAGGCATAGGGATAGGAGGGACCCTGCAGAAGAGAGGGTTGAACAGGATTCAAGTAAGGGCTACGGTTGCCACACAGGTGACTGTGGACCAACACGCTCCTTCACCCACATCCAGGCCCCATAGCCTGACTAGGAAGCCAACCTGCTATGGACCCAAAGGTGCTCCTGCTAGTCCTGAACTCCTCTCTGTCCCTGGGGCAGGGTGATAGGCAGTGTCAGACCGCCCACCCCACCCCCAGTCAGCCAGTGTGCTGTACAGATTGACACACCCCTGGCAGCTCAGCTCAGCCAGGAGACCAGATGCTTCCCTCCAGAAGTTTCTACTGCACCAGCAACCATTGCCACAGTGATAGAGACTGAACCTTGCCAGCGGTGGGGCGGTGTGCAGTGCCCAGTGGTGGGGCAGGGACAGTGCAGAGTGCCCTGTGTTGGGGCAGGGACAGTGCCGAGTGCCCCGTGGTGGGGCGGTGCGGAGTGCCCCGTGGTGGGGCTGTGCGGAGTGCCCTGTGGTACGCTCGCTGTGTCTGCCCGCCACCATTCAACCTCAAGCATCTCTCACACCCACCCTGCAGGGTGGGACTGTCAGGCAGTTCCCAGAACTCACGCAGCCATGGCCTTCACCTCTTAGGGCAGTGCAAGGGGAGGTGCTAGAAGGAAGACCGAAGTCTTGCCTCCGCTCTGCCCTCAACTGAAGATCTAGAACATTCCACTATAATGTACGCCTTTTCCTCATGTGAGCTGGACCGGGGCAGTTCCGTCTCAGCAATTCCAGGGCATCCTTTCTGCTCTCCGTGGCAGCCTCCAGCTCACGTAGCCACCTCTTTCTCCCCTCTCTGTTATCTTAATTGAGGAAAAGTCCATGCAGTGTAAAATTCACCACTTCAACCACAAGGTGCAGGGTAGTGGCTTGAAACCCAGCAAGGATCCTGTTGCTGTTCCCATCACCCACCTCCAGAGCTGCTCCATCCTCTGAAACCGATACTGTCTCCACTAGACACCAATCTGTCCCCTCCCGACTCCTGGCACCTACCACCCCACATCCTGTCTGGACTTGGATCTGGCGGCTGGGTGGAAACCATGCCCATTGTTTAGTTACCAGGAGGGTTGGCCTCACCCTCTCTCCTTTCCAATCATGGGCCATAGAGGATCATAAGTTTCAGTGTTCAGGGAATACTGACCCCTCCCCAGGCTGGGCAGAGTTGGAACCGGTCTCCATTAATGGCGGGGTGGTGTCACAGCCCCTCCCGTGTTTGGTGGTTCCTGAAGCTAAAGCCATGGTGAGACTGGAATGTCCCAGCTCATATCCCTGGCAAGATCAAAGTGTACAGAAGAGCGTAAACTAGAACAGCCACAGTATGCACCCCTGAACTACAACAGCCGCAGTGTGCACCCCCACACACTGCACCAGAGCTGCGCTGAGCACAGCTGGCTAGTGGCTGCAAGACTCATGCACATCTGTAGCTTGCTTTTCTCTTACATTTTATTTTTTGGTTAAAAAAAAAAAATCTTTTGAGATAACATCTTGCTATGTTGCCCGTGCTGTCCTGAGCTCCTGGCTCAAGTGATCCCCTTACCTCAGTCAGCCTCCCAAGGGGTTGGGATGATAAGGACAACCATGAGATAGCCCTGGTCTGGAGGGGGCTGGATCCCCAGCTTCAGAGACTGTGGGACCAGGCTGGACTGTTTGCCTTCCATTGCTTCTGGACAAAAATGACAAACTTAGTGCTTATAGCAACGCAAATTTATCCTGTCTCTGTCCACAGTGGTGTTGTCAGCCTGGCTCTCCTGGGGTCTAGAGGTCTGTCCTAGCCTCCTTCCGTTTCCGTTTCGAAGTTGGCAGCCAGCATCCTTGGGTCTTTGTGACTCTTGTCCCTCTCTGTCTTCCTCTCACAAGGCCCTGGGGATGACACTTGGGTCACCCAAAGCCATCTCCCAACCTGAGTCCTTAATTCAGCCTCCTCTTGAGACTTGGTCCATCCTGTGGAGGACCAGGGCAGGGATATCTTTGTGGAGAACATTATTCACCTCCTCTCCTCACAGGACCACACAGAAGGGCTGGTGGAGTGACTGGTTCACCACCAACTTCTCCAATGGTTCTAATCCCAGGGGACCCATTTTCCAGGTGACACAGAGAGGACACTGAGTATCTGGCCTGGGGCAGGACCTGGGCAAGTGCAGATCCCCTGAGTGAATCTAAGGGTAGGAGGGTGGGTCCTGTCTGGAGTGTGGGACACGGGAGAGGCCAGAGGGTGGTTGGCTGGGAGCAGGGCTGGAGGGAGGTCCCATGTTGTGTGGGTTTGGTAGAATCACTCAGGCAGGGGGATGACAATGATCAGGATGAAGCCAGAAGCCCATATCTCCCTTGATGGGGTCTTTGTCTTCCTACTGAAGACCAAAGGCTTGTCCCTTCCCCTGTGGTCCCTGTTCCTATACTTCTGTTTGTACTCTCTCCCCTGGCTCTGGGAACACTCCAATGGTCACTCTCAAAGGCGTTGTTCCTTGTCTGAGGGCCTTGGTCATAGCAGTGAACTCCTCCATGGGTATACTGTATAGTGAAGACCGCCCATCCCAGGAAAGTGTCTTCTGTAGGCCTAGATAGTCAGGTGGGGATGTAGCTGCCCCTGGGGTCCCTCCCATCTGCCACATATTCCACCTCAGTATCTGCATCTTGGCCTGAGACCACTCACGATCAGAGTAGCCTAAGGCCCCTCTCTAAGTAGCTCCTCTGACTGAGCTGCCTCCTGTGTTTCAGGCCCTGGTTCCCTTTGGCTTGTCCCTGGGACAGGTTCCATCCGCGAGCTCTGTAGTATGAGCTCTGGGCAGTGCTGGCCGGGGCCACCTGCCTGACGACCACACTGTGCTGTTACACCCCAAAGCAGGAACCTGGCACCAGCAGCCTCTCAAGCCCCCAGGCGCCGTGGTTACGCCTGCGGTCACCCAAGCAGCCGGTCAGGAAACCCCTGGAGTAGCTTGTAGGGTCTGAGTTGGTGGCTAGGATGCAGCCATGTTCCCTAAACATCGGGAGTGCATAAGGTCCTCTGCCTCTTGGATTCCTCCCAGGAGCTATCACCTGCCCCTCCCCAGCCAGGTCAGCCAGAGCCCCCTTCACCATGGCATTTGGTTACCTATTTCTTCTCCTTTGGGACCATCCACCCTGGGTCTCTGTCCATCTGCCTGGGCCCAGCCTACTCACCGAGGGCAGGGACAGTTTCATCCTGACTGTAGCAAGCAGAAGAGGCTTGGAGGTAAAGGGGAGGACTCTGTCCTGTGTGGTTGGAGAGGTGCTGTGGGTCCAGGATCCCTGTGGCCACAGGTGAGGAAAGCCACAACCACCTCCAGCTCTCTCCTTAACCCTCCACCACAGGCTGCCAACATGCCCTGACCTCAACAGATTCTCTAGGAAAGGAAGGCCAAGGCATTCACTACAAGAGACAGCACGAGTGTTGCTTTAAATTGATATTTAATTAAAAAGTTAATTATTAATTAGGCTTATCAGCCAGTATGGTTGCTGGCTGGGGAAAGCTGGTTTATGGTCACCCACCGCAGAACCTCTGAGCCTGTGGCTTGCCCGAGGTGGCTGCTCCCGCCACAGTCTGGACGCTCATCTCACGATGGGCAGTTCTCCTCTGGAGGGTTGCTGGAGTCATTGGTGTTAGATGCTTGGGTGTGGGCTGCCACAGGGCTCAGCTGTCACCCAGCAGCCATCAACATCTGTGCCTCGGACCGTCTTTGCTGGTCAGGGCCCGAGCACGCTGTGGGAACCATCTACCTGTTCTGCCACGTCAGTACCTCCAGCAGGTAGGCATCAGCCCCATCAGAGGTGTGCTGGGACCTGAGAGCAAAAAGCTCTCCAGAGGGTGGTGTGTGCCTACTGCAGCGTCTTTGCAGGGTCACCTGATGTCACCTCTTTTGATAAATTTAAGACTGAGTACTGGCTTCAAGGGCTCTCAGTGTGGCCCACCCATCATGACCTTGGCAGTCATTGCTAACTGTGCCCAGTTCTATAGTCAGGGGCTCACACAGTAGTGACATCTGTCCTTCCTATGTCAGGATCTGGATTTCTGTTAAAAAGGGCATCCTTGGCTGCTGTCAGCTGCTTTGTGAAACAACCCACAGGCAATGCAAGCTTGCTGGCCAGTCTTGGCTTTTATTTACTACTGGTTGCACGATGGGGCTGTCCCTGCTGGGCCCAGCATTGTCTGGTGGAGGGCCCTAGGCCCCTTTGGAGACATCGGGACAGCTGGCATCTGTCTGATATTCACACCGCCTTTCTCTGACACAGGTGGGTACCTCCCACCCAGGAGTACAGGCTCCTGGCACAACATGGGACCCACTACTAGTTCCTCTTGAGGGAGTGTAACCTCTGGCCTGCTCCTAGAGTGATGTGAGATTTACAGACACACTGGAGTAGAGGAAGATTTGAACTCTCCACCACGAGGAGAGGGAGGGAAGCCAGAGAGCGGCAGGCTGGAGAGCTTCAGGTGAAAGGAGAGTGCATGAGCGAGGGGCATAGGCAGGGGAGAAGGGACGGTGATAAATCCTGGGGAAGATGGGAAGGCCAAGCACTGGAGACTTGGATCACATTTACCTCTTGTACTGAAGCTGCAGGGAGGAACACAAACACACATGGATAACAGACACACACAGACACAGACACACACAGACACACACAGACACACACAGACCCACACAGACACACACACACACACATACACACACACGGTGCTTGGTACAAGAAGATGAGTTCCATAGAGTCTACTTTTTTTTCCTGGAAAGTTGGAGATGGGTTCATTTGTTGAAGACAAGCCTGAGGCTCGAGGGAGTTTCCAAGTGTCTGAGGAAGACAGAAGGCTAGGCAAGCATGACAGGGTCCTGGGCGGCATGGAGATGCAGGCTGGTAAGTGTTGATGAAGCCACTTAGGTTGATCTGCCCAAGGCACGGCTTCTCCTGTTAGCCTCCATCTGTGTAGGGTCAACAAGAAGGAGGGGGAGCCCCCCCCCCCCCCAGTGATCGCTATATTCATGATGTCCCTGTGTGAGTTCCACTCAGAGGGTCTGAGTCTGAGGCCTTTCATCTCCAGGGTCTTTTGGAAATAGCAGAGCTTAGCTTTGGAGACTGGGTCAGAAGGTATGGTGGCGTTCAGAAACTCTGTCGGGAGACCAGGGGAGGTCCAAAAGGTGGAGCCACCTTCAGCAGCCTGCTTCCATGGGCCAGGGGTGAGCATGCCATCTCAGAGAGGCCCAGCCCCAAGCCCAGCTCAAAAAATGGCAGTTGGCATCTTGGAAACAACCTTGCTCTAGTTGGTTCTGGAATGTTCCAGAAGGGCCCAGTGCTACTGGGAGGGAGTGGGACTTTTATGAGGAGGAGGTGCTTTCCGTTCACTGTGGGTGTCTCAAGTAGGAACACTGGTTTCCTAGTCCTCTCGTTTTCTGGTTCCTGTCATGAGTGGAGCAGCCTTCTCTGCCTTTAGCTTGCATTTTTATGTTCTGTCTTCTACAGGCTCAGAGCCCAGGGCCCAGGAACCATAGTGCAAAACCTCTGAATCTCTGAGGCAATAAACCATCCTTCTTTTTAAGCTCCATTGTCTCAGGCATTATGTTACAGCAACGGGAAGCTAATGGAAACCTCACGGGACACCCTGTGTCAGCAACCAGCCACGATGTTCCTGGATTCCTGACCCAAGAAACCGAGTCAGCCACATACGCTCTATCACTGTTGTAAGCCACTGACTTTCTGGGGGATTTCAGAACCAGACAACCATAGTGTGTGTAACTATGACCACAAGAAGACAGCAGTGACTGCTGCCATGGTCCAGTGGGCAAGGGCTTCTGCCACCAAGCCCAACACCATGAGTTTGATCCCAAGGACCCACACAAGTGGGAGGAGACACCCAATTCCTGCAACTTGTCTTCTGATCTCCAGGCATGTGTGACGTGTGCATATGTGCGCACGCACACACACACACATACACACACATTCATACCTATAATAGAATAATTTTAGAAGTATTTATTTTATGTGTATGTTTTATCTACATGTATGTGCACCATGTGTGTGCACTGCACATCATTGAGGGGACCAATTAGTCACTGTGGTAGAGCTGCTTCATGCTGTGCCTCTCTTCCTCAGAAATAGAGTCCTAGCTTCTTTCACAGCACAAGGTCTCCCAAACAAGGTCACATTTGCCAGACTCTCTTGCAGCTAGGTATGCAAGAACCCCAGGCTAACTAGAGAGACTGGGCTAGGACTTAGTCTATGAAGTTTAGGAAGTGCTCTGCCTGAGCCTGGCTTTGGGGTTCAGGCAGCCATTGCCTCTCATCTGTGTTACACAAATACCTCCTGGTCTTTCTGTTTTTGCTTTGTTTCTGGCCTCCATAGCCAAATGTGAGTTAGACTAGGTTCTTGCCCTACTTAAAACTTTCCAATGGCTTTCCACAGAGCCCAGAAAAGAAAAATTCAAACTCCTTACCCTGCATTTATAGGAGTGGAAGACAAAACCCCTGGCGCTTGGTTCCTGTCTCTCACCTGGGCCTTGTGTAGAAAACCTCATGGAGTCTCTCATGGCTTCACCTACTTGTCACAGGGCCCTTGCAATATTGTTCTTCCTACCAATAATATTTTGTTTTTGTTTTTGAGACAGGGTCTCTCTACATCTCCCTAGCTGTCCTGGAATTCACTATGTAGACCAAGCTTGTTGACAGTGGTTTCTGTCCTGCCCAGTCCCATAGCCATTCAGTCCCAGAAACACACAGAGGTCTACATTAATCCTAAACTCGTTGGCCTATTATTAGCTCAGGCTTTTTATTAACTAATTCTTACATTTTACATTAACCCATTATTCTTGTCTGTGTTAGCTATGTGGCTTGGTACCTTTGTCAGAGAGGGATTCTCATCTTGCTTCCTCTGTGTCTGGGTGACAATTGCAGACTGACTCTTTCCTCTTCCCAGAATTCTCCTGTTCTCATCACCCCCACCTCTACTTCTTGCCTGATCACCCTTGCCTATATTTTCTGCCTGGCTACTGGTAAGCCAGTATTTTATTAAAAATAATATAAGTGACAGGATAAAAGATCATTGCCCCACAGCACTCCCCCCCCCCTTATTTTAAAAAATAGAACAAACAAGAACTCTGAATCTAATCTCCTTTGTTATGGACCATTATCCATAACAACTTGTAACCAACATTCTAAACAAAGATAAATATCCATAATCCATTTTTTTTGGGAATGTGGGCATAGTTTTCCAGTCTACTTCCTCTGATTGGGGGTGCTGATAATCTTATGGGGACCTAAAAAATTTACAATTATGGTCAAGTCCTGGCTGGAATATTCTGTGAGGCTTGATCATCTCAGCCAGAAGTCTTGAGGCTGTTCTGAATGTAGAACTTAGACATCTGGGCCATCTGGAGATTTCTCAAGGGGTCTTCCTTGATCAGACCTGATTTTTTTTTTTAACTCAGAATGAGTCCACAGTCTCTCATTTTCTATGGAAACAAAAACAAAACCTCTTCTCCAAAGTAACATGCATTTTTGATTTCAAGCTTGAAGTCAAGGCATTTTCAAAATACCTATCTTAGATTAATCCAGCAACATTTATAATCAAATATCTTTAAGTAGCTGATGCTCCTTCCTCAGCCATCAAACAATTTAAAGATAACACAATAATATACAGTATCCAGACTCCCTTTATATTTTCCATCTTTATGTGACTTTATTTTAGACTATATTTTTTCTTTTTAATTTTTGTTTTTTTGAGACTAGGTTTCTCTGTGTATCTTTGGCTGTTCTGGCACTCACTCTGTAGACCAGGTTGTCCTTGAACTCAGAGATCCACCTGCCTCTCAAGTGTTGGGATTAAAGGTATGTGCCACCACACCCACCTACTCTCTTTCCTTCTTTTTTGTTTTAAGGAATTTATCCTTTTTCTTTTCTTTCCCAAGCCTACACAAATTTTTAAACACACTGCAAACCATTTAGAGGTTTTCTTCATCTGAATCTATCTTTACTGTATATCTCTCTTTTTCTGACCACATGAGTCTTTAAATTGCTAAGCCATATGGCTAGATTTAAAGCCATAGCTTTGATGGCTGGATCCACCCCATTCCTTAGCTTTCTGAGAGTCTAGCTTCCTGGCAGAGGTACTGGCCAGAGCCATGTTTATTGCCAGAATTCTATGGAGTTTCAAGGTCCCCGCCACCAAGAAGCACGCTACTGGCTATTTATCAACACCATTTAAGTGTTTGGTGGGGCTTCTTAAAAGAGCTGCAAGGTTTTTGCAGCTAATGCTGAGTCAGGAAGCCTCTCTTAAATGAGGCTCACTTACCTCTAGCAAAAGAGCCCACCTAAGAAAAATACTACCAAGAAACCATGCTTAACTCTGTTCTTTCTGTGTCTAGAATTACTTTCTAACTCTCTCAGGTTTTAAATGGATTTAGCTGTCCACATTGGCACCATTTGTTGTAGGAGGCTGCTTGCTTGTTACCAGCTGCTCAGCCTGAAATAACCACACAGAAACTGTATTAATTAAATTATTGCTTTGCCCATTAGCTCATTAGCTCTAGTTTCTTTTTCTTTCTTTCTTTTTTTTTCTTTTTTGGTTTTTCGAGACAGGGTTTCTCTGTGGCTTTGGAGCCTGTCCTGGAACTAGCTCTGTAGACCAGGCTGGTCTCGAACTCACAGAGATCCGCCTGCCTCTGCCTCCTGAGTGCTGGGATTAAAGACGTGCGCCACCACCGCCCGGCTCCAGCTCTAGTTTCTTATTGGCTAACTCTTACATCTTAATTTAACCCATTTCTAATAATCTGTGTATCACCACGTGGCTGTGTAAACTTTACTGGGTAAAGTTCCAGCGTCTGTCTCTGATGGGGCTACATGGCTTCTCTAAACTCTGCCTTCTTTCTCCCAGCACTCAGTTTAGTTTTACCCACCTACCTATTTTCTGCCCTGCACAGGCCTAAGATAGTTTCTTTATTAACTAGTGGTATTTGCAGCATACAGAGGGGAATCCCACATCACAGGCTGGCCTCAAATTTAGGGATCTGTCTGCCTCTACTCCCAAGTGCTGGAATTAAGGGCATGTGTGACCATACCCCACATTAATGTTCTTATTTTGCCTTAATTTGCTTGCCTTATTGGGATGCAGCTAAAAATATCTTTTGTCCCAGGATCCTGGCCCTGACCCAGGCGGGTTAGTTTCTTATATGCCCTTGCTTCCTAGTGGCAACTTTGTTCATTATGCGCTATACACGAATGTGTCTTCTTCCAGTGGATCAAGGCCATGCTGAGGGTAAGGACACAGGAGTGGGTAGGGTGCTCATTTCTGCTGTCCTGTATTTGTTGAGAAATCTAGGCTTAATGCATGGTGGCTCATCTGTAGGTCTGGACTGCTGCCTCGGATGAGACCCACAGTTCAGAAGATCCACCGCTAACCCTTAGACCCACTCTTGGTTGGCACCTTGAAGCCCCCCAGGAGTTTTTGCATCTCCACTTCCCAGAGCCATAATCCTTTTCAGGCCAGTTAACTCTCAGCTAACGGAATCCAAGCTTGTTTCACTTGGCTCTTGTGTGGCAGCCTGTTCAAAGTTGTTTTATCCCACTGTTAATCGTGAATGAACAACAAATCACCTCCGGCTTCTGCTCAGGGCCATCTGCCTGCTGCCTCTCGGAGGAGAGTGGATGACCCGGGTTACAGACAGAAGGTGGTCTCCCCGACCTCCTGAAGGCATGGCTCAGAGAGCTTCGTGTGCCACTGAGAAAGATGAGTCCTTGTGGGCAAGAAGGCCATACTGTCCACTCTGTTGATGACATCATGCCATCAAGGATGCAGCTGTAGCATGTGGGACAGGGCTACTGTCACTGTGGGGCAGGAGGACAACTTCCAGAATCCACAGAGCCCTCAGGCTCCATACTTAGTGACAAGTGGGCATCTTGACTGGGAAATGTGGGGCTGCTGGGGCTTGGCCCCGTGAATCCCTGCCGTCTGATTGGCTGACCACCCACAGGAGCTACTTGGAGACCAAGGGAGAGTGGGCAAGTAGGGGATGGCCACAGCTTAAAAGGAGGTCTGTGGCTCAGGCTACTTTTTGTCACATCAGAAACATCAGGGTCAAGGCTGGGCTCTGGATGCCTGGGTTCAGCCTCAGCCTGTGGTGGAGTCGGCTGGGGATGAGCTGGGTTGGTTGCTCTGACATCTGGGGCTGTGTTGGCCTGGTCATGCCCTCCTAGGTTGGGTAATTCCTAGGGAATCCCAGGTCACTCACGTGGAGGAGCTCTCAAGCGCAAGTCACAAACCCAGAGCTCCAGCCAGGCCCTTCACGCCAGTCACACACACACCCCAGCCCTGTTCCAAGTGTCACCTGCTCCAGGCCAGGAGAGACACCTAGGGCAGCCACAGCCCAGATTCCTGAGAATCTTCCCCGGGCCATCTTTGGATGGGTCCTTTGTCACTGGTCCTTCCATAGAACCACAGTGAGCCCTGTTGTCACTCTGAGCCCTCCATTTGCCCACCCCTTCGCTTCCTTCCTGGCCTGCATGGCACATGTGATGTTCCTCTGCCAGCTGTGACGAAACACCTGGGGTTGCTGCCCCTCGTCGAGCTCGCCTGTGCCCTGGCCTCACTGTACCCACACTTTCTATTGTTACATCAAGGGCTGTGTTGACTTCTCTGCCCCATGCCAAGCTCTCTCCACGTACTGCCTCCAGTCATGGGCCATGGGCCCCATGTGACCAGCTCTGCCCTAAAGCTCAGGGCAGTCTAGCTGGCTTTCCACCCTCCTCTCCACAGGCATACTGCTAAGACCACCTTCAAGGTCTGTTTGTACCCTAGGCACCCAAGAGAAGCAGCTGCCCGTGGGGCAGAGCCTCTGCCTGTTTTGCCCTCCTTTTGTCCCGTGTGTGGTTTGTGTCACCTCCTTCTGCCCACTCTGCCCCTCTTGCTCAGTTCTTTCCCTGGGGTTACTTCCCAAAGAAATTTCCAGCAAGTGAGTCTCCCTCTTAAGTTCTGCTGCTTGTCCTGAAAGAGTAGTCCAGAGGAGGCACAACTGTCACCTGGTGGATGAAGCAGTCCCTTTCCCCAGCCCTCGTCAGGGACAGATCCAAGGTCAAGGGCCAGAGAAAACACACAGGGAGCTTAGGGAAAGGCCAGGACTCTGGTGAGCACTGAGCGTGTGGCATGGTGGGGTGAGCAGACCTCTGCTGGACCCCACAGCTGGCAGCTGCTAGTTGTCCATCAGTTTGGTAGTTATCCAGGCAGACCACAGAACCTATTAGGGTGCTGGGCCAGGGCCCTTATAGGAGAGACCCCAGCTCCTGAGCCTGGCAGGAGTAGGTGGGCAGAGCATACCCTGTTGATGGGTGAGAGGCTAGCGGCCTTCACGACTGTGTCAACATCCACACAGCAGAGGCAGCCGAGGCGGTGCCTGTGGGAATGTGAACTCTTCAACACCCTCACCCTTTCCCTTTCACAGCCTCTGTCCTCTGCTCTGGAGCCTTGGAACCCTCCTCACAGTAACCCTCCGCTAAGGCATGGCTCTCCCCAGGCTCACCTCCCTGCAGGGAGGAAGAGTGACTTGGAAAGGGAGCCCCCAAAGCTGAGGATGGTGGCTGGAGTAAGGTATGAGTCAACTCTGCCTCAGACCCGCGCCTAGCCCTGTCTTTGCCCCGCATCTTTAGCTGGCCTGGTCAATCTGCATAGGCCTTATCTCCCCTGTCCATCGAGGGCTACCTGGACAAACCAGTCCTACTAGAAACCAGATCTGGCTGAGGTGAGGCCCCTCCTGGGTTGAGAGACAGCCCCCACCCCTTCCCCACAATGCTGAGCTGCAGGCCCTGGTGGAGATGGGGAGCTTTACCCCCTCTCCTAGGCAGAGCATGGTTGAGTCTCGGTGAGCAACGAGCCCCATGCCATCCACTGCTCACCCCAGTCAGAAGGACAACTTGATTCAGCTGGCCACAGCTAGGGCCAGCAAAAGCAAAGGGCCTGGAGGAGGAGGAGGAGGAGGAGGAGGAGGAGGAGGAAGAGGAGGAGGTCTCTGAGGAGCCCAGGAGCCACCAGAAGGTGTGCATCCCACCTGGGAAGCCTCATGCTGTCCTTAGTTGGCCCTGGTGTGATTCATTCATTAGCACTCCTTACACATATGAGAAAACTGTGTTCGGAAGGGTTGGGGTCAGTGGTCCAGGGCCACACAGCTTGGACTAGGATGGGCATTAGACTCCCTCCCATCTGGGCATCTACATTCCCATGGTAAACGTGCTTCTCTTTGAAGCCTTTTTGCCCACTCCTCCTGTGCATTTTGGTCTTAATTCTGTTTTGTTTGAAGGTCTACTTTATTAATTATCTATGTGTCAGTTGCGGGCAGTTGTGAGGTACAAGGTGTAGGCCTTGGGATTTGAACTTGGGTCCTCTGAAAGAGCATCAAATGTTCTTAACAGCTCAGTCATCTCTCCAGCCCCTGTGTGTTCCTTTTAAAGGACAGTTACCAGCTGAAACTACTGCGGCATACTGAGCACCCTGGGTGTTCCCCCTTTGTCCCTCCTGAGTCCTCAGGATTTTCCCTGTGATGGGTACCAACATCATCAGGTTAGCTTAGCATGCTGGGTCTGGGTGCTGTTCTGCACACATGGCTTGAAGCTCTGCCATCCATTATCTGCGTGGGGGTGAGGAAGAGGAACAGTCCTGGTGGCCATTCCAGCAGGGAAAAATGCCCAGGAGAAGAAGAATCCCAATAGGTGACATGGCAGGACCACCCTCCCGACAGAATAGCTCAGACCTCATGCCTACAGGAAGAACCGTCAGCCACTGGACGGCCTATTTTTGAGACTGCTCCTGGGGTGGTTGTGGTGGTGGGCGGCTGCAACAGACAGACATGGGACAGCATAGCGCCAGTGAGATCCCCAGAGCTGGGGCTGGATGCAGAGCCTTGAGTGGGTGCCATGTTCACTGACACTTCATCTCAGACACCCAGCAGCCCTCGAGACTGACAGGCTGTGGAGGAGAGAACCCAAAAACCCTCCCCATGCCCTGATTCCTGTATTCGGTCCTGTCCTCAAAGCACTCTGGGAAGGTGCAGGCTAGACTGGAGAGCAATTGGATCCCAGTGGTCCACCATAAGAAGTCTGAGGTCTGAGCTGTTCCTGTGGGTGGGGGTTCAGGGTTATTCTCCAGGGGTGCCTATGGCCTCTGCGGAAAGCCTTGGACCTGTGCTCCTCTAGGCACGGTGCAGCAAGAAGCCGATGCCGAGATGCCTGGTGATTTGGCTGTTACCGGCAACAGGCATGGAGTCCCTCAATACCACTCTGCCCTACAGCCTGAAGCCCCCACTCCCAGATCAGCTGTGAGTGGAAGTCGCCCAAGTGAGCAGCCCCTAGGCAGCAGCCAGCGGGCCATCTGCATGACAAAGGCACACAGCGGAAAGGCACTGAGGGGCCTTGGTGAGTCCAGCCTAGTCAGCCAGGCAGCTGCCGGCTAAGCCTCCGCCCTGCAGCCCCGGAGATTTGGGGGGCGGGAGCGGCACGCGAGCCCAGCACTCAGCTGTGTTTGCTCCAGGGGCACCATGCGGAGCGTGGGGCTGGGTGGTGGGACAAAGGCCTGGGTCTGACTGACCTGCAGGTGGTGAGGGGGAGGGGAGAGGAAGCCCAGCACATTGTGTAGCCCAGCCACAGTTCCCAGTGTCCCAGACCCTTCAGGCCACTGGGAAGTTGGGCTGGAGACCTCCAGGCTCCTCTTCTTATGCTTGGCCCTCAGAAAGCTCAGCGAAGGCTAAGAACACCTACACTACTGTTCTTGTCACAGGGTGCCACCCTGCTGGAAAATTCGGCTCACCTACCTGTACTGGTTTCTATTGGCTTGCCCAGGTCCAGGTGGGGTTGGTCCGAGGCACGAGACCATGTCCCCCCACTTGGGCCTGAGCTTGAAGCCTGCTCCATCCTAAAACCAGCCCCCCTATGCACCCAGGCCAGACTCCAGTCCTTGACTGCCTGCCATCTGTTCCCTAAGCTAGCTGGACACTCAAACCCCAGAACCCAGGCAGCTTGGCCCACAGCTAGCTGCAGCTCCCCCTCCACTCCCCCCCCCACGCCTGCAAAAGCCTCCTTCCTGACTTCTGGCTGCCTCTTCTCTGGTAGTAAGCAGATCTTCTGGAATCAGCCCCAGGCATGCTTCTCCTCCAGTCCCATCTGACAGGGAGGATGGGCCAGAGTCCACAGGACCTCCACCCTAGCCCACTCCTCACTTCTCTCCCCTGGGCTCTATGCAGCCGCAATGTTACCCTTAGCCACAAGGGCCTTTGCACAGCTGTTAACTTTCTCAAACCGGCTCCGCTGTGCCACCTGGGGCACCTGGGGCCATCCATACCTCCTCAGTGCCTTCTGGATTCAGCTAAATGTCACCTCCATGGTGAGACTGTCATTTTTATGTCAACTCTCCTAGGAACTACCTGTTGTTCGCTTTGGTATTGCTGGCTTCTAGGTGTTTCCTTGAGGACAGCTGAGTAAACCCTGTTGCTTGCTTCTCTCTCTCCATGTCCTGTTAGATGCCCTTACCTTTCGTTGGCTGTGACTCCTCAAACCTCCATGGAACCAGGCACCTTAAAAGATATCTTAACCCTCAGGGGAAACATGAGTACGTTTAATCACTTCCTGTCCACCCAGCCCGTAACGTTAGCACCATTTTCTCCATTTGACAACTCAGGTGAAGACGGAACAAGAAACTAGCCCCAGAGGCACAGCTGGTGGAAGAGGAGTATATAGGATTGAGTGTGGCCGCCCCCTGTAATCTCAGCACTCCAGAGGTGGAAGCAGCTGATCAGAAAGTGAAGGCCCGGAGCCTCAAACAAACAAACAAAACAAAAATACAGCTGGTTAAAAACTGAGAAGCCAGACTGGAAAGACAGCTTAGCAGTTAAGGAAGAGCAACCCTGTCTCAAAAAACCAAAAAGGGGAAAAAAAAATCACCAAAAAGTATGTCATGTGGCTGATTCCATCTTGTTGAGGTCATCAGTCAAGATGACTGCCATCCTCCTAAATGCTTTCATTTTGGTGAGGTCAAAAGCCATGCTGTTTCCAGAGGACCCAGGTTTGGTTCTCAGCAACCATGTAGGTGGCTCACACCATCTGTAACCCCAGCTCCAGGGGATCTGAAGCCTCTGGACTCCGAAGGAAACCGCACTCACACGTACACACACACGTACACACACACGTACACACACACACACATATGCACACCACATAATTCAAAAGAAAAATAAATTTAAAAAACAAAACAACAACCAGGAAGTTTTATGTACGATTCCAGACTTCTAAATTTTCTTGTAAAATCAGAGCATCTAGTTGTCACTAACCTATGTGAGCACAGGTTGTTGTAGAGCCCTGGCAACCACTATCTCCTCCCGTTGCAGCTCCCTTGACCAGCTCTGCAGGTTCCAGGCCACTCAGCCTCCCTCCATGAACTTTGGCTCCTCTGAGCCTTCGCCTGGTTGCCTGGTTCTTCTTTGCCTGGGGTCCTTTTCCGGCAGCAGGCAGTCTTCGGCTCTGCTGCCTTATTACTCAGGGCTCAGCTAAATGCAGGCTCCTCAGAAGCCCCTTACCCGCGGCTACAATTAGTGTGTTCAGAACCTACGGCAGGGCTGTGTCTGCTGCCGGGACACTGAGTCTTGGGAGAGCCTGTTCCAGGAGAGTGGAAGCCAGGTGTTTACCCCAGCATCTGTCTGGGATAGCACCTGTGTTCTGCCAGGTGCACACGTCTTGAGTGATGGAATCAGGGAGCCAGAACACAGTCTAGTTCCCTGCATGGCTTCCGGTCCTCCTACCCCATCCCTACCTGTGACAACCATTAGACCCTTTGTGAGCCCCCTGACTCTCCAATGTCTGTACCTCCTCAACACAGACCTGGGGCCAAGTCCTTAGGGTTGGCAAAATCAAGTAAGGGCCCTCTGTGGTCCAGACCTGGAGCTCCCGGCTCTCGGGGTGAATCTTCAGGCCAGGCTGGCCAGCTTTGGGAATGGCCACCCCTCTAGTTATCCATGTTTTTGTTTATTTATTCAGTCAACAAATGTTGAGGGTCCAAATATATTCGGTAAATATGGTAAGCCTGTGGCCCAGGCTGGTGACCAGGAGAGGGTCCTCCCCACCCATACTGAGTACCAGGGTGGGGCTCGACAAGGAGGCTGGCCAGTAGGGGACCAGCACCAGGGCAACGAGATGACCTGCTGCAGTCTGCAGGGGTTAGGAGGTGTACAGCATGAGTGGAAGGGCTACACTGCTCTCTCTCTCTCTCTCTCTCTCTCTCTCTCTCTCTCTCTCTGTCTCTGTCTCTCTCTTTCTCTCTCTCTCT
>NW_004949099.1:2487280-2488684 GCF_000317375.1 Microtus ochrogaster
TTTTTTTTTTTTTTTTTGAGACAGAAATTCCCTGTGTAGCCCTGGTTGTCCTGAAAACTAGCTCTGTAGACCAGGCTGGCCTCAAGCTCACAGAGATCCACCTGCCTCTGCCTCCTGAGTGCTGGGATTAAAGGCGTGTGCCACCAGCGCCCATTGTTGTGGGTTTCTTGCTGTGCGCTCTGAGTTGAAATCATCTCTAGGTCTGTTTCCCTCTCTGGTGGGGTCATCATGACCTGGGACCTGTAGACTCCCAGGGCTCATGCCCCACTACCAGGTGCTGAGGACAGATCCTGACACCATGTGGGCCGCCTGACCAGCTGGAAGGACAGCCGTGGGAGCTCATGCAGGTCCCCTCCACTGTGGGAGGCCTGCCGTCTGCTTGTCTGCACCCAGGACCATGAGCTGTGTGCCCACCTGTATGCATGACCTGGGAGCCCATGTGACCTCATGTGATCATGTGTGTCCATGCATGTGTACCCACGTGAGGGCCTATGGTTGATGACAGTGTGCAGCCGTGTGTGTTCCTGTGTGACTGCCTGTGGCTCTGGAGTGTCTACCTGTGTGAGTGCTCATGGTTGAATTGCCATGTGACTGTGTATGTGACTGTGTGCGTGTCTGTGACTGAGTGGTCACGTGACTGTGTGCGCGCCTGTGGCCATGTGTTCACCTGTGTGAAAGCCTGTGGCTGATGACTGGGTGTGTCTCTGAATGTGACTGTGTGCGTGTCTGTGACTGAGTGGTCACGTGTGGCTGTAAGCATCTGGTCAACACGGTGACTGGAGCCTGGCAGTAGCTCTGCTACCGCTTGTCAGTAACTAAGATGGAGACAGTGCGGTTGTGCATATGACATTTCAGGTATAGCCCAGCTGGTGTTCCCCAGCCAGGCTGGAGAGTGGGAGCTGTCTGGCTGTCTCTCCACAGCCCTCAGGGCAGGAGATGTTTGTGGCCAACAGCTACTGCTGGCCATTCCGAACCAGGAAAGAACTGGGTCCGAGGGTGGCCGCTCACGATGTCATCAGGGTCCTGGGAGACTTTTTTTTCTTACCCCTCTTATAGATGGCATCTAATTCCCTTGCTGTATGTCCCCTGCTGGCCAGTCTCCGTCATGGAACCCCACGCTGGTACCCACTGGAATGGCTGTGTGGCAGAGGCAAAGAGCCTCTCACAGTCATCAGCCTGGGCCACAGGCTAAAGATGTTTATCGAACAGGTTTGGACCCTCAGCAGTTGATGACTGAATAAATGACCTAAACATGGGCAGCTAGGTGACTTGTGCCCTGGCCATCTCCAGAACAGCAGAGCCTGGAATGGATCTGTGAAATGGGCGCCAGGTGAGACAGAGCCACAGACACACACACACACACACACACACACACACACACACACACACACACGGGGGAGAGAA
>NW_004949099.1:2488784-2524188 GCF_000317375.1 Microtus ochrogaster
AGAGAGAGAGAGAGAGAGAGAGAGAGAGAGAGAGAGAGAGAGAGAGAGAGAAGACTCGCGAGGCAGAGGTAGAAATGGAAGGGGCAGAGACAGAAAAGCAGGCTATAGAAATCCTCCTAAATGTGCCTATATTCGTCTCCCAAAGCCCAATGGTGCTCCCAGACCTGGACCCTAAACACAGTATTCTACCAAGCCAGGAGGACTCCAGCGCATGCTAGTGTGTGTGTGTGTGTGTGTGTGTGTGTGTGTGTGTGTGAATGTATGTTCATGTGCTTGTGACATCTTTGAAAGGGTATTGCCAGGAGTTCTTCAGCCTGTTTGTGTGCCTAGCTGGGCATACTATGGACACAGGGCAATGACTGACCCTAGCCTTCAGGATTATGCTGTGGGTACAGAATGGGCCCTATTCCTTCTCCGTGCCTCAGGACCCCAGGCAAATGTGTGTGCTGTGTTGGGCATGCTGGCCCACTCGGTGGCACTCCAGGGCTGGGTCTGGGCCTCTGTAAAGATGTCAACTAAGTGTCTCTTGCAACCAGACTGTCCAGAGCCTCAGACCTGGACCTGGAGCCTGGAGCCAGGCTGCCCATGTGGGGTGGGGGTGGGGGGGTCTTTGTCCCTTTCTGAAGTGACAAGAGACACACAAAAGGGCTTTTAATTAAATCAAAGGAGGGGGAAATGGGCCAGCCGGGCTGCTATTATGTTACCAAATGTGAAAATGAAAACTTATTTTAAAGCTCTGGTATTAATTTGAGATTATTCAGATAGTTAATTAAAAGTGCAGCATGTGTTAAATATTATTTCAACAGAGATTATCATCGGCCTCATGTAAGGCGATCACGGGCCTGGGGAGCCCTACGCAAATGCTGGGCGCCGGGGGTGAGGCAGGCCCCACAGGGTAGCTGGTGGCAGGCTACACAATGAGGGACAGGGCTCTTGCAGGTTACACATCTCAGCTCTTGCTCGGTAGATGGAACCTCAGCACAGCCCTAATTGTCAAGTCTTAGGGGACTTGGAAAGCCCCAGGTGGTCATTGGGCCAGTCAGCTGACCAGCATTCAAAACTTCCCCAAATCCTCTGCACGGTCCTGCGGACGTTGGCAGACAGTGGCCATCTACCTGCACTTTGCAGGCTAGCATGCTTGCAGGGGTGCAGCAGGGGCATGGGCAGGGATGAGCTTAGGTATATACACAGGCACATGCAGGGGTGCATAGAGGGGCTCACAGAGGAGCATTGCAGAGACGTGAGCTGGGGTGTCAGTAGGGGTGTGTGCAAGGGCATGGGACAGTGGGGTGGGCCTGTGCTGTGGCCACCAGAGCAGGCACACATGAATGGCATTGGCATCATCATTCCTCGGCTGCATGTGAACTCAGGGCTCCTCCTGACACGCTCCAGCTCCCTGTTACCTGTGCCCTTGAGCTGCTCACCTGGTATGGGTGGGCCACACCTCTGCTTCTGACCCGCTGGCCTTGGTGGGAAGATTCCATGGGGCTGAAAGTGATCTTAGAGATGGATCACTCGGGCCCAGGAACCAGGCAGGGTATAATTAAAAAAATGTAAATGACCACATTTAAAACAATCAGAAAGTGGGTTTTCATGTCACTGAGCCCGTATATTCAAAACATTTGCAGCCCGGGACACACACACACACACACACACTTACTCACTCACTCTTGCATTTGTACATACTCCCTTTCTATTAGGCCTGACATCAGTCTATACTGGACCCTAGCATTTGTGATCACACAGAGACCTAGCAGGTCCTGGGCTGCTGAGAGTAGATGGGTTCCTTGAGTCCTTCCTATTCTTTCACTCTTGAACTGGCTCGCCTCTCTGGGTCTTTACCCAAAGCACTTGCTCAGAGACTTCGCTGGGCCCCCAGCCCCGTGCTCAGCTCTCCTCCCAGTTCCACTTAACAATCTGGAGGCTGGGCCGTGCCTGCCCTCTGTCGGAGCCTGGCGGCAGGGCAGCAGCAGGCACTCCTTCCTCGTCAGCTGTCCTTGCTCCACGGAATCCAGCACTAGCTGTGACCTGCAGTCACCAGCGTGCTCAGACATTTCTGGAGCCTCATCTCACTAGCTCTTGCCTAACAGAGGTGTCTTGTGCCAGCATATGCTCAAAGAGGACCAGTGACCAGCACAGGAACACAAAGAGGACCACAAGGGAACAAGGGAGGGAGCTGGCAAGTTCAGTGCGCTTCTCTGAGCCTACTGGCTCCAAACCCTGGATCTGTCCTTCTTGTCAGGAACCCTCTGCCCTTCCTAAATCAGGAACCTGAGTCTCTGAGTGGCTCTGCCCTGCCTGGAGGTGCCGTGAGGATCACACGCTTGAGGTCAGGTTTGGGTGGCTTCTTCCGTCCACCCAAGACTGACAGAACAATTTCTATAGCCATGGTGGGGAAGGGAGGTGGCCACAGGGGTGACCCCAACATCAGGGCAGCTCAGGGGCTTCACTGCAGCTGGTGGTGTGCACCTATATCGCAGGTGCAGTGTTGGAGGGGAGGCTCCTGTGCATTTTTGTTCACTTGTGCCATTTTCTCAATAAGAACAACGCAATTTAGATAATTACGAAACAACCTAAGAGTGAGCCCAGCATTCCACTGTAGATGCCCAAGGCCTCCTGCCTGGGAGCAGTGCTGTGGGAGGGTTCAGCACTGTGGGTGTAGCCCTCGCCCCACCCCCACCTCACCCCGCGCAGACTGAGCTTGGGCTGAGCTGAGGTGCCCTGCCTTCCACCCACAGCCACTGCCAGCCTGAGTTCCACCAACTCACCCCAGATCAGCCAGGTCTGGGGCTTCTGAGTCAGCTTCTTTCACAGCGTTCTCCAAGCTCATCCGAGCTGTAGTGTGAATTGGTGCTGTATTTATTTACCTGATTGCTCTCCACTGTATTTTTATATTTTTTGAGACAGGGTCTCTTATTGAAACTGGGGCTCACTTATTTTACTGGACTGGATGGCCAACAAGCCCCCAGGGATCCTCTTCCTCTCTCGACTCTGCCTGCCCAGTGCTGGCATTATAGGTACACACTGCTCTCCTGTCTGTCTACCTGGACACTCTTGGCCTCACAGATGACTTTACTCGCTGAGACATTTCTCCACACCCCATTTTTATGGTTAAATAATATTCCACTGTACGGGTAGATTATATTTCACACTCAGAGACTCGGGTTCCTGATTTAGGAAGGGCAGAGGGTTCCTGACAAGAAGGACAGATCCAGGGTTTGGAGCCAGTAGGCTCAGAGAAGCGCACTGAACTTGCCAGCTCCCTCCCTTGTTCCCTGCCCATTGATGGACATATGGGGACTGGTTTCCAGGAGACTCTGAGTACTGCTATGATTTCCACATGTGGGTTTGTATGTGGACATATTTTTAGTTCTCTTGGGAATATATACCTAGGAGTAGAATTGCTGGGTTCTATGTTAATTTTTTTTTTTTTTTTGAAACAAAGTCTTGTTCTGAAGTCAGGCTGCCTTCAAACTCACAGCACAGTCTGGATTTGAGCATGGGATCCACCTGCCTCAGCCTCCACAGCACAGGGATCACAGGGATCCACCGTACCTGGTTTTTATTTATTTTCTCCAGTGCTGGGGAAGGAACCCAGGGGATAATCTTCAGCCCTGTTTTCACTTTTTCCCAAAGTTTTTTTTTAGTATTTATTTATTTATTATGTATACAACATTCTGTCCGTATGTATGCCTGAAGGCCAGAAGAGGGCATCAGACCCCATCACAGATGGTTGTGAGCCACCATGTGCTGGGAATTGAACTCAGGACCTTTGGAAGAGCAGGCAATGCTCTTAACCTCTGAGCCATCTCTCCAGCCCCATCCCAAAGTTTTATTGCGACACTGTTCCCATAATACTTTTCAGGACGGACAAGATGGCTCAGTAGGTAAAGGTGCTTGCTGCCAAGTCTGGTAATCTGAATTTGATCTCTGGAATCCACATTTTAAGGAGAGGCTCAACACCCAGAAGCTGTCCTCAGACCCCTATATACCCATCCCATGGGGCACACACACACATATACACACACACTAAATATACTAAAAATTTTCAGAGTGTCCAGTCTCTGGGTCCTAATGTGTTGAGTGTGTACTGCCTCAGTAAATTCTTTTTTTTTTTTTTTTGGATTTTTTTCAAGACAGGGTTTCTCCGTAGCTTTTGATTCCTGTCCTGGAACTAGCTCTTGTAGACCAGGCTGGCCTCGAACTCACAGAGATCTGCCTGCCTCTGCCTCCTGAGTGTTGGGATTAAAGGCGTGCGCCACCACCGCCCGGCCTCACCTCAGTAAATTCTAACACATTTTTGTCATCCTGAAGAAGGAGCCTCACCCCTCCTCCAGGTACCCTCTTCCACTTCCTCCAGCAAGCACCACTTCCATCTGATCTCCCGGCCTTGTTCTCTCTCTCTCTCTCTCTCTCTCTCTCTCTCTCTCTCTCTCTCTCTCTCTCTCTTTTCTCGCACTGAGGTTTTCTAGGCTTTGATACTTTGAAGGCTCACCCATGCTGTATGGGCATTATTCTGGGGCTTTCTAACGGTTGGGCTGGTCACACTTGGTCAACCGTCCATCAGCTGATAGACGCCAGCTAACAAAGTGGGCTGTTCCATTTGCCAGCGAGACCTCCTTGCCAAACATCTTCAGCTCTGCTCAACTGTGTTTTGCAGTACCAGGCATGGAGCAGATATTAAGTGCATGGCGTATGCCCCCTCTGCTCACATCTCTAGCCACTGGGCGGGTCCCATTAGTCATTTCAGTTGCTAAAGCCCAGAGAGGGTAAGGCACTGGCTCCAGGCCTTATTGCATCCCCAGGGAAGCCGTGGTGACTGTGGGGGTGACCCAGCCACTGAGTCTCAGGGGTACTAGGGGCTGCGGACCTGGGTGAGGGCAGCACGGGTTCCCCCATTAGCACTGTCCTCAGAACGTCTGATGAGACTGAACATACAGGAAGGTTTTGGATGCCGGGACTCCATCTGGGGCTGACCTAATTTACTATCCCTGACGGTAGTCAGGGGACACACAGGGGCATGTTAGGGGGACAAGTTGGACCCAGCCCAGGCAAAGACTCAGGGAACTCCAGTCCAATTATCAGTAAAGGAATCAAAGAGCCAGACACTCAGCCAGACCTCTCTCCGGCCACAGCGGACAGGCCTCAGTGTCCACCTCTGTCTAAAATGTGGCTGGACATGTTGACCCACGTTAACCCCTTAGGTGCTCTTTCTGTAGCTCAGAGGCCGGTTGAGCTGACTTTCCATCTGAACACAGAAAGTCTGCAGCGTTCCAGCCCGCCTCTGACTGTGGTAGAGTTCTTCAGGGAAACTGAGGTACCACTTACTCCTATAGTCTCTTGCATGGCTATCCTGAGGCTGGGACTTGGCTCCCTGCCCTCTGTAACTGGACTTGTGTGGGGAGTCAGGGTTACCTGAGGTGCTGGCCTGGGAGGGAAGAGGCCCAGTGCAGCCCAGGGACATGGGGCTAGGTGGCTCTCCAGGCAGAGGCAAGATTAGGGCCCAGCATCGGGTCTTGGCCCGTCCCCATGCTGTGTTGACATTTTTTTTCATTTCTAGGATGCTTTAGTACAGTGCTGAAGGCCGGGTAGGAGGGAATACGCCCTTGGAGGTGGGCAAGCAGAGGTCCACCAGACTGGCTGTGCGGGGTTATAGGAGGGTGGGGGAGGCTTTTAGGAGGGCAGTAGGACTCTGCACCCACAGTTTGATGGGGAGATAGGCCAGTGTTCAGAGGGATGAGAGAACTACTTTCTTTTACCACCTGGGCACTGCATCACCCACAAGTCACCCTGAAACGGTCAGGAGATCCAAGACCTAAGTGGTAACTTCAAAAGTGTGTACAGTTGGGAACGCCTTGTACCCGTTCTTGAGCAAGATGGGTCTTGAGCAACATAAGGAGCCAAGATGGGGTACAGGAGCCCCCACGATGGAGCAGAGACTCTGAGGGGTCAAGGGCCATGCTGACCTCAAGGGGCTGGGCTAGGGTAGTGGGAGATGCTGGCCTGTGGCTTCTGGGATACACAGGGAGCTGAGTCTGGAATTCTTAGGGGAGAGGGCTACTATAGGGGTTGTGGGGGTTCAGGCTGGTGGGCCCCTCGACAGCTCTCACATGTATTACTTGCCACCCCTTCCAGGACCCAGGTGGCTCTGTTGGAAGGGCCCAGAGAAAGAGAGGAAAGCGCAGAACTTTCCACGTATTCCAGGTGGCCATTTCTTGCAGAGGAATCTGAGTTGGCTGTGGGGAATTCTGACTCCTCTCCAAGCTTAGACGCTCCCCCAGAGCACTGGCTAGAGCCCTCGGTTCAGAACCAAAGCCACAATTCAGACCCACAGAGACCTTGGTCTGAGTGCTTGGAGCTGGCATAGGTGGGTTTATCCACCTGAGCCTAGTACAGACAGACCTGGAGCCTCCAGGCTGCTCGGAGGCCCCTGTCCATGAGGCCAGGTCTGCCGCCCTCCTGTAGGGCTGAGCTCTTCTCAGCAAGGGCTGTTCTCACATGTGCAGTGAGGAAGGAAATTGCAAATTAATCTTTATTTCCATCTTAGAAAAAAAAAACCTTAATTCTCTGCATTGAAATGGTCCTCATCGAGGGAATCAATTACAGGCTTTAATTGCGGTCAGACAATCAGTGTGGCCTGGCCTCTCCCTGCCTTATGGGTCTATCAGTTCTGTTTGCCTGTTTTTTTTAGTGTTTCTTTCACTCTTTCTCCCTCCCTCCTTTCTCCCTCCCTCCCTCTCCGTACCCCACCCCTCTGTGTGTGTGTGTGTCTGTTTGTCTGTCTTTCCCTTCTCCATTGGCCTAGGCTGTTTCCTTCCCAGCTAGATCTGGGCACAGGAATGAAGTCCTAAGTCAGGGGCTGATGGAGGGCCCGAGGCCGTCCTAGAAAGGAGCCGGGCCTCACTCTGAACTGCCACACTCTGAACTGAATGGAACCTGTCCATCAAGAATGGGACTTAAGTAGTTGTAAGTGTGGACTCCCACGATGACACACACCTCTGGCCCATGGAAGGTTTGTGGGTAACACATCATGTAGTCTGAATCTCCCCTCCCCCCACCTGCTGTTTCTAGCCTTTTTAGTGGCAGTCCTGGTTGCTTTGGAGTGGATCATTTCTTACACGTATTCTTCAGGTCACTCTATCTTCTCACCAACACATGACATTATCAACCTTTTTTTCTTAATTATTTTTATTTTATGTGCATCGGTGTTTTGGGTGAGGGTGTCTGGTCTCTGGGAACTGGAGTTATAGGCAGCTGTGAGATCCCATGTGGGTGCTGGGAATTGAACCTAGGTTTCTGGAAGAACAGTTAGTGCTCTTAGTCAAGGAGCCATCGCTCCAGCCCCCAACCCTTAAAAACAAAACAAACCAACAAGAACAACAAAAGCAGACCAAAGGTTTGAAGAGAGACCAAGGCTGCAAGGGAGCTGGCAGAGGGGATGGCCTCGTAGTGCTGTTGATTTTGAGAAAGTGGTCCAGAGGGGTGCAGAGGTCAGAGGAGGGAGCAGAGGGCCAGAGATGGATGAGAACAGCCACGGGTGAGGTGCTAGGTGACCTCATTCCTAGTCTTGGTGGTGACCCCGAGGCAGCAGTACTGGTCAGGAATGGTGGCAGGAGGCTAGGATGGGGTTCAGGTTTGTCTGTCCTTGGAACCTTCTAGACTTTGCTCAGGCTTAGGTACAACGTTTTATACAGATGTACACATGTGCACACAGCAGACATGAGCAATCAAAAATGTTGCCTTGCTTTGTGGACATGGGGTATTAAATTTGTACCGGGCTTGTTCTTGCGAGATAGGGCAATATGAAAACTCCAAGCGTGGCTGTGCCTCCCTGCCAGGGTGTCCCTAGTACTCCTCACTCAGCCTGCAGGCCTGTGGGCAGGGAAGCCGCGGCAGAGTGGAGTTCAGCCCGGGCAACTTCAGGCCTGACTCTCTTCTGTTGCTTTTTCCATCTACCCAGGGGCCCATTCTCCACCTTCCCATGAGCCCTGGTTGCCATTTTCTCTAGGTGGGCTGTGACTTGAAATTTCCTGAGGGTTGAGCCGAGGGAACTTTCCCTGAGTGGGGCCAGCATACAGGAAAGGGCTACCTGCAGACAGACCCCATGCCAGGACTGTTGGGGTTCTGTGTGAAGGGCCCATTGCCTGAGCCTCCTATTGCACTCAGAGAGACCAGGATGCCAAGAAACTGGGAGCTTGATGAGAGTCTTTGTTCAAGGTAGGCTGAGCCGGGTGGAGGTCAGGAGCCTGCAGGACGAAGTCAGGCATGGTGGTTGCAGGTGAACAGTTTTGAGAGGGCAGGGTTTGTATCGCTGGGAGACCCATAAGAGGTCTCTGAGAGGGGGCAACCGTTCAGGGTTGGGAGCGCCTTCACCACTTCTACCATAGTAACGCGAGGTCCTCTGCAGGGTGACCCAGGGATTTCTGCATCCCCAGACAGAGAAAGGTCCAGTCTCCATATTCCAGCAAGACACAGGCTGGGTCCTCTCTCACCACGAGTGTGGAATGAGCAAGGCATGAACATGGCTGGGGCCATGAGAGGGACTTTCCCCCAGTGTAATGCAGGACAGCTTCCAGGGACGGTGGGACTGCCCTTCCCCAGTGTGAAGCAGGATGGTCCCTGTGAGAGGAACTGCCCTCCTTCGCCCTAGTGTGAAGCACAACAGGTCCCCGTGTGAAGAAGGATGTTCCCTATGTACGCAAGTGACAAAATGCACCAGGACAGCACTCTGTGGGAAGGGTGTGGGCTCTTCAGACTGGGCGCAGAGTCCCCAGGCCACACCATCCCAGATGGCCCCATGAGGCTCTCCTCTCTCTGAGTCTCAACTGTGATGTTGGGTTGAACTGGAATGGCAACCAGCAAGCCCCACCTAGAACACAGCCCGAGTCACCCAGCTACGCCATCAACCTCGCTACCTCAGACCTGGTGGCTGGCAGGTGTCTGCCAAGAAGCCCAGTGTCCACTTTGATACTCAATGGTGCCTGGGAAGAGTACCCTTGACCCCCGCTAGACAGTGTGATTCTGGGCCTGTCACCTGACCTCCCTGGAACTCAGCAGAGTGGATGGGGTGAGGATTCTCATCTTGCAGGATGTCACGAGGGTTTGTGAGAATATGTGCCAGGCCCACACCAGGCTCATCACATGTGACAGAGGGCCCTCCTTCTCCAGCAGCTCCGACTTCGCAGGGCGCGTGCTCTGTTGCGCTGGCCGTGTTCTTAACTGGAAGTATGGATGGACACCGAGGAAGACTGCTCCTGTTAGGGCCTCTCCCTGCTGGTGGCACTGGGGCCGAGGGAGGATCTGGAATGCTGGGGAGTTCTGGGAACCCATTTGGAGGTTAACAACCCCAGCAAGGTTTCCTTTCCAGGCTGGGTACACAAAGCCGCTGCCTGGATACCCGCTGAGGTTGGACGAGTCCTGCCCAGAACCAGCAGCCTCAGCATGTCTACCCATGTGGGTGTCCCTGCTGGCCCTCCCTGCACCTTCCGGCCACCGGGAGATGCTTGTCTGCTTTATCAGTGGTCCCCATGACTCTGACAACTGTTTCTCTTATCGGCAGCCTGTCCATCCCACAGGCCACAGAGCTCCGTTGTCCTTTGGGCTATACAGGCATAAGGCAGAGAAGACAAGGCCTCTCTGCCGCCAACAGAGGCTAGCAAGCCACAAGTGAGAGAGCCTGCATCCCAGAGAAAGCCAGCCTACAACTGCCTGTGGACTCTGACCTAGCTGAGACCAGGCCTGGAGAAGGCCATACCCCCTCAGGGAAGCTGGGGGCAGTGACTGGCAGGGCCGGACAGCACACTGATGCTTCTTTCCCTCCAGGCAGTACCAAGAAATAGGAGATGCAACGATTACTGGCTATCGCTCAGCCATCTTCGCTCACATCTGATTACAAGTATTGCCCCATCTTTCTCTGCTTTTGCACAGTCTGACCAGCACCCACCCACACCACCTGCTTCCAGTGGCGCCAGCCTGCACCTGCCAGAGGCTGTCCCTGCTGGTCTCTTTCCCAGGCCTGCCAATTATGGTAGCATCAACTGGTTCCATCCACCGCCTGTGCTCGAACCCCATGGAACACCTTGCACCCAGCTTCCCAGCACCATTGTTCCAAGACACACAAGGTCCCAAGGCCTTGTCTCCCCCAAAGTGGTGCAACCCTGGCTTCACTGCCTCTGTGCCCATGGTCCTATTGTGTGTCTAGCTCAGGCCTCTCCCCAGTACCAAATCTGAAGCCCAGCCTAGCCACTTTCTCAGGAATCTCACACTGAAGGCATCTGGCCTAGCCTGCTCCAATTAAGCCATTCACCCCTGCAGGGCAACCTATCTTCGTGGAGGCTTGCTCCTAGATCCCCACTAAACAGCACCAGGGCCAGCTCCTATCACCTCTCCCCTGCTTCTGTCGCAGCCCCAGCTTTACTAATCTCAGCCTTTCCTTGATAGTCCACAGGGAGGACAATGACCTTGCATTTCTGATCTCTTTGCCTTCACCACCAAGTGTTGGGATGACAGGTGTGCACAACCTGGTTTATAAAATGTACGGATGAACGGCTAGATACGGGATATAAGCACAAGGCCTGAGCTGTCGCTGGCAGCCACAGAGGAATGGCATGCTGAGAACGGATCTCTCCATCTCTGCAGGAGGACAGACCAAGAAGCAGGGTGGCGTGGGTCACTACTGCAGGGAGACAAGTGGGACGAGCCCCATACAGCTGCGGTTTCTTCTGGAGTCCGAGGCCAGGGTGTATCCTGGTTAGATTTGGGGGTGGTGTGGCAGGGTGTACTGCTGTCCTACAGGTCTGGGGCATCATGGGTAGTGGTGACACTACTGTGGGTGACAACCATGGTGGTAGTATGGGGGTGGTAATAAAGATGCTGAACTGTAAGTCAGTGCTGAAGGTCAGGGGTGACAGGAATCTGGTCTCTGTACCCTGGTCTGAAAACTCAAGAGGACTTTGAGAATTCAGGCTTCCTATGTCTTTGGGAAGCCTGTCCCCTCCGGCTTCTCTAGACTTCTAGCTGGCAGTTCCTCTGGCTCATGAAGTAGAGCCTTGGCACTGTCTCTGCAAGAGTCTAGTCTACAGATGCAAAATGCAGAGGGAAGGGGTGTGGAAGAGAGCAGGAGACCCTGTGGGCCTGGTCAACGAGGCTGACACTATCTCCTCTCATCTGGTCATCAGCTATTCCTGTGCAGGGACAAGAGAAACAAAAGGAGACAGGAGGTGTGGAGGGCAGAGGCCGGGAGCTGGAGAGTGGGCCATACCTAAGTCTCCTCCTGGAGCCCTGCTGTGGAAAAAGAGGATGGCCACCCTCATCTCCTGTCTCAGGGAGCCCTGTGGCTCAGAGGAGGGGCGGGACAGATGGGAACCATACTGAGGAAGAAATCCCCACCCCACAGTGGCCTCTTGGAACTGCGCAGTCAGGGCCAAGCAGAACCTGGGTTCAGAGGTGGTCATGTGGGAGGTGGACCCAAAGGGTGTCCCTAGAAGGGTCACCAGGTTCTGGCATTCTTTATCTGGGGCCCCAGCTGTGGCCACAGGAAGTCACTGTTTTGCTGCTGGTCTCCCCTCTAGGCCCATGATAACGTTGGGGGATTCTAGTGTATTGAGCAACACCTAAGCCTGGGCTGCAGGACCTCTGGCCTACAGGCCTAGGAGCTGGGCCCAGCATGTAAGCTGAGGTGGAAGAAAGGGGACAGGCCAGTGGGACAATCTAATTTGTTCTCTCCAAGTCTAGTGAGTGCGGGCAAGCAGATCTGTGTTCGTGTGCTGAGCCAGGACGACACACTCAGGGACCACAACCAGTGTCCTTTTCTGATGCCCCACACAATTCTGTCCCTACATTCAGGTTCTACCACCTGTGTTGAGTCCCCAAACCTTCCAAACATCCTCTCTGCACTGTTATCCTGAATTGCTTCCCCTCTTACATCCAGAAACCTCCCTATCCTGGCAGGTTACCTCACGGGACTCCTTTTCTTTTTCTTCAGGCTAGGGCTAGGGCTGGGGAACCCGCCCCGCTGCTGCTCTTCAGGCTTCCGCAGGCCTCCTCTTTAGTCCCCTTGACAGCCTCACGCCAGAGTCCATGCCCCGCACCTACTCCCAGGAGATGAGCCTGTGGAAGACCGGCTGAGCTAATTAATGGCTGGACCTCCTATCAATGTGCGGCGATTGCCTCCCTAATGAGGGCGTCTCCCTGTGAGGGCTCCCTACCTTCCTTTAGCAATCTCTCGGTTCTTCCTGTTAGAGTCCCTCAACAGTATGTCCTCTTCCCCTGGCAAACTCTTACTCATGGAGCCTCTGTGGTCTCTTGGCAAGAAAGAAGGGTCAGAGAGGACCCTCAAGGGAGGGCCATACTAGGAACTAGGAGGCCATGAGGGGCGTTGAGGAAGCCTGGCAATATGGAGGTTGTACAGGTTAGGACGTCTGGGCTGGGCTCACCAAGTAAGAGGGAATTTCATGAGGGTCTGGGTTTTGGTACCCTGACAGCCTCCCATCATCAGTTTTAATGGGTCCCAGAGAAGGTGCTCATCCACGTCTGTGCTCTGCGGGCCACCACTCTGCAGATACCAGCCCCTGCCTCCTCTACTCCACTCCTCTGCAGACGCCACACACATACAGGAGACAGACGAACCCTGAGTACATGGTGTCCAGACGCTGGCCCTGTCCAGAGGCTCCAGGAGCATGTGTGCATGGCTGGGGAGGACAGAGGCTGTCCCTTCTGCCCCAGGCCCCCAGGGCTTCCCATTTACCAGCCGTTATCTATCAAAAATATATTAACCCCGAGCCTGTTTCCATCAGAGTCTCGATTCCAGGGACGGTTCCAGATAAGCCTTATCTCTGTGCTGGTGCATTAGCCCCATGCTACAGGGCCTGCCAATCATGCTGCCCCCACCCAGCCTGTGGTGTGGCACTGGTTGTGACTTCACGTTGTGTAGGAGGCCAGGGAGTGTCTCTTCTCTTAGGACACACCCCAGGCACTATGGCAGGCTTTTGGTATTGTCTAGTGCCCTAACCCATGGCATAGAGACCCCACGCAGGTTCCTGTGGGTTGTGGCTGGAATGAACCTGGTCCTGTGGAGTTGTGGCTTCCCTAAAACACTGGAAGCCTGGGACCATGACAGGACTGGAGGGTTCTGGAGCAGGGGGCCCTGCCTGCAGCCAGTCCAGGTCAGCAGAGCACACTGCTCCCTCTCACTGCTGCCGTGACTGGGCCACCCCTCAGGACTGTGCACCCTGACTTTAACTCACTAATGGTGCTGGAGTTTCCACCAGTGCTATGCCTGACAGAGGCTCAGCTGTGCTCTCAGGCCACACTGGACAGGCCTGCTTCATATATTCTCAGGGTCCCAGAGGCTTTGTGGGGGGTCACATGCTGAGCAACCCCTCACAGTGCTCAGCCCTGGGCTCTTCTATGTGCCTCCACTTCCCTCTATCTGGGCTCTCAGGAATATAGTCTTCAGGAGAGACGCTGTGGGGAGAGACTCTATGGACATGGAGACTCTAATCCACATACAGGTCCTGGAGAAAATGGCTGGACTGGGGCTGTGCCAGGGCTAGTGTGGGCTGCACTGCCTCTTATGGGTTTACAGGCCTCTGTCCCTCAGTGTGGGCATGTCTATTGGCTTGCTCTCCAGGCTGCAGGGGTGTGATGGCAGCTCTATGCTCAGCAGAGTCCATTGGGGACCCTGAGGTATAGGCTGGGAATGTGACCAAGATTATAAATCCCATTAAGGGCAGATAGGGATACTATGACCCAAACTGCAGGGATGAGCCAGCTTCAGGCCCCTTGGCCAGGGAGGTTTCTGGTCCAGGTCTCAAGCTGAGCAGAATGACTTCCTTACCTATGAGGACTTAGACCTGGCTCAGCCACTCACCCACGCTTAGAGGCCACCAGTCCTAGAAGCCTCTACTGCTCCCAGAAGTGAGGTAGGGGACTGTGGACCTCAGCCAGTATGGCTACCTGTCGTGAGGCCCTTGTGCAAGTCTGGGCCTCACTGTCTCTGACTGCCTGTGCTTCTCAGGTGTCATGACAGGTGGGAAGGGTTGGGGAGGGCAGAGGGCAGTTCGGTCAGTGACTTTGTCCTTCAGGATGGCAGTCTTCCGGTCTAGGTGGAGCTGAATGAGGGCACAGTGCTGCACCAGATGCAGACCAAGCAGAAGGCAGCCATCCCTAAGGTGCCCACACGGGTGGCAGCAGTGGGATTCCTTGGAGCTGGAATTCAGTTCTATTGGGAGAGGAACAACCGCAATGGCCGTGACCACCCTACATTTGCTGCCCTTTGGGCCACACCCAGGCCCTGGACTGCCAGGGTAGTGGCAAGGATACCATGGAGTCCTACAGCTGTGGGAAGCTGGTCCTTAGGGGCCTGGCAGCAAAACCCAGTCCCTGCTTGTCTTCAGCTATAGGTTTCCCTGACTGCGGCTGTCTGAGGCCTGGCCAAGGATGGTGAAGGGCAGTCACTGCCATCCTGGCCTCTTGGATGCATGAGGGGCTTGGCGGGCTGACGGCATATTTGATTAAGGGCCATAGTGTTCAGGGACGCTGTGTTCTGTAGCCTGGGTCCTTTTCCTCTGCCCTCAGCTCTGGGGCTTAACAGACCCAAGTCATTTGATCACAACCTGCCCCTGTTAATATTTTTAATGCCATTTTTGAAAATTAAAACATAATGCACTGATTACTGGGATAAAGGGAGGCCTTCACGTCTGTCTGGAGGTCAAACAGGGAAGCGCTGGGACATCTGCTACCCTTCCAGGTGTCTGGAAAAGCTCTGACTCCTCTCATTGGTCAGCTCCACCCTCTCGCCCCATCTTAGTCTCCATGTTAAGCCTGAGGGTGCTGGGACTGGAGATGAACATGGACAGGGTCCACGTGCTCCACCCTGACCTAGCACTCTCGGAAGTCTGGTCCCCAAGCTGGAGGTCAGGGTCTGTTGACCTCTAATGTCAACATGGAGCCCTAGGGTGCTAGCCACTGTCCAGAGGCCTTACTAGGTTCAGCTGCTCAGAGAACCTTAATTCTTCAATGCCCATAACACCCCAGGAGCCACTTGGATGGTCCTCATAAAGTGCCACACAATACCCTGTGATGCCTGCTAACCCTGGAAGACAGGCAGACTATGGGTGGCTAGGTCACATATGGGATGTTTATTTCCAGTTGCAGGGTGCCAGCTACTTGGGATAGGGCTGCAGACATCCTAACTGGGGAAGCCTGTGGGGCCCAGGCTGCTGGCTCTGCTAAGGCTCTTTCCTAGCTGGACCTAGCTGTTATCCCAGGTGGGTGAAGGGATGGCAGGTTTTCTCAGTGGGGATGGCAGTAAAATGGGGCTGCCCGCAGGATTGGGGAGATTGAGGCACATCGTGGGGGGGGGATCTGGCACTGTAGTCTGGCTTGCAGCTGGGCAGGAGGCCCTGGGGGGCTGGTTCACTTAGGGAGTCTGTACCATGCGCTTCTGGGTGTCAAAGACATAGCGCTTGAAAGACAGACTGAGTGTCACAGGCTGCATGGGCTCTGGCCGTTCGGTGCCCTCCTCTTGCTTAGTGGTCTCCCCACGGCCAGCTCGGTTCCGCTTCTTGAGTGTAGGCGTCAGGATCTTCTTAGACTCAGGGCTGAGGCCACCTGGAGGGATAAAAGTGTCACTACTCACTGTAGGCAGAGCTGCCTCCTTGTCTCCCCGCTTCATACCCTTACCCAACCCAGTATCATCCTCTGCCCAACAAGGCAGGGCCTTTGTGACTCCTCCCCACACCCAATCACTATAGTCAGTCACTCTAGTGGTACAACTCTCTGATCTTCTGCCTTCTTGCCTGGCCCCTAAGGTCCTAATGCTCTCTGGGAACACTGTGCAGGACACTTGAAGGTTCTGGCCACCATGGAGATACCTTATGCTGGAAGTCTGACTCTGAAGCAGGCTGAGGTTCTGTGCCTTCTGCTTCTGGGTGGGTTCAGAGGAGGGGGCCTCAGCAGAGAGGTAAGCAGGGAGGTTTAATCAGCTCTCCTTGGCCAGACCTCCTCTGGGGGTCTCACCCAGGCTCTGGGAGACACTGTCTCTAGCTGGTTCCTCCATCCTCACCACCCACCCTGAGTAAGGTTGGGTTCTTTGCTATCCCCAAGAGCTAAGTATGACCTTTCTTCATCCAGAACACCCTTCCTGCTCTAACAGTGGAAGATGTCCCATGGCCCTTCAGGAAAAGGCAGTGCTTAGCCATTTCAGTGAAGTTGCACCCTGACAGCATCCGGCAGCTGCAGACACTGCATTAAGTTTAGATTGAGTTCAGCATCTCACATGTTTGTTTATCTTGTGTTGAGACTTACAACCAATTGTCTTGGGTTTCTGGATAAGACACTGGGCAGAGGCTCAGGCAGTGTCTGCTAGTATTTACTGGGTGAATCTCCTGTCTGTCCTGATTCTGAAGGCCAGCATCCACCTGCATGTGGGCCTCTGACAATGACTTTTTCTTCCAAGACAGGGTTTCTCTCTGTGGCCATGGCTGTCCTGTAACTCACTCTAGACCAAGTTGGTCTTGAACTTAGAGATCTGCCTGCCTTGTTTCCCAAGTGCTGTGATTAAAGGCATGCACCACTATTGCCCAGCTCTGACAATGATCTTGAAGAGGGATCCCACCTCTCTAAGCACTCTGCACTGGGCCCTAATCACTGCAAATTTAAAAAGTGGTACATCCCTGGAAAACTGCAGTCTGTTAGGGATGGTTTGTCTCACTGTATAAAGGGTCTGGACTCATTCTGACGGGTGAAAGTGTGACTATGAGCTACCTCAAAGCCTGGATCCCCTGGAAAAGTTAGGGGCTTGAAGTTGCTAACAGGGCCCTGGAACCAAGATGCCTATGGTCCCCTGCCACAGTGTACCCAGTATAAGGTGCCCTCCTACAGCTGCCTGGTCTTTAGCCCTGCATCTGTGGCTTTGCTTCCTCCCAAACGGTGCCTAGGCCCTGGAGCAAGAAGAGGGCCCTGGGCTGGTGCCAGGCCTGCAGGTATCTGAGTTCTTGAATCAGAGCTGGGCCTTCCTCCTGCTGGCACCAGACCCTGACAAATGGTACGGGCCTGTCTCTCTCTGGTGCCAGGAGGTCTGATCGCTGAAGAGGTGCAGGGCTCCAGAGCGTCTGTGCCCTGCTGGGGAGACAGGTGTGGCCCAATCAGCGGTCCATCTCATCTGTGATAGCTCTGGTTACACACAGTGCATACCGCATCAGCACAGAGCAGGCAGGGATGGAAGAGGAGTCTGGCACAAGCAATACTGTGGCCATTTAGCAGCTGGGTCACCTCAGCCGTCCCAGGGGTCTGGGAACAACACCAAGGGTCTACCAAGAAACCTGTACCAATAGCTCCTGGGGCATATGGCTGATATCACACTGTTTCTTCTGGTGGCATGTGCTGAGGAGTTGGAGCTGTACCCACCACAGGCACGTGGCCCAGCTCAGGCTGCAAATGCCTCTCAACTGCCCAGGGCTTCCTTTTAAAGATACTTGGCACTATAGGATCAGTGGACGGCCGGGAGTAGGCACACAGTCTAAGCCAGCTCCCCTGGAGAGATTCTAGCTTGAGAAGACCGACAGTCAACAGGTCTGGAAGCAGACAGCCTCAGATAGCAGGAGGAACTTAAGGAAATGTTCCAATGTCCCTGGGAGGGCGATGGTAGCAGCTTTGATGTGCCTAATGCAGGGCTCTTTGAAAAAGACTGCTGGACTCATGGCCAGGTGACAGGGACCACCACAGAGATTGCTAGCAGGCTATATAGACAGAAGGAATATGTGTTATGGTCAAGCCTATGAAGTATGTGCTTGCTTCTGTGGGAAAAAAAGGTGCTGATTGGGTCAGGGAGTCAGCAGGCGGCTATGGCCCCTCTATGTATAGCCAGGGTACCATCAGGCAGGACAGTTTCCCACCCTGCTACCCCACTCTCCTGGCTCTTCCTTTGTGCCTGGGCAAACAGCAAACACCCACTTCCCTGTACCGCATATCTGCATATCCACCTCTGTACACTTCTGGCTTTGTTAGCCCCTCAGCTAGATGATGCACTCCCTGGGGTTCTAAGAGCATCTATTCAGATAGCTGTCATCTCTCAGGCCTACTGGCGACCTGGCCACTGTACCCAGCCTCTAGCCCTCACCTGCTCTAGCTCTTTCCTATAACCCCACCTCATCTGGTAGACTCTATTACCTCCGTGTTTTAGTATCTGTTGTCTTTCCCTGACCAGTTCTACCACAGTGAAGTTTCTGTCTTTACCATGTGATCTGCACTGGGAACTCTGCTGGTGAGACCCTACAGGGCTGGAGGTCCTAGAACAGAACCCAAAACAGCAAGCATCTAGAAGTAGCCTGTAAGGTAGTTCCTGCACAGCCAATGTCAACCAAGAAGTCTACTTCCAGGAATGCAAACCAGACAAGCGTGTGCCATATGGGCCCAGATGTGTAGAAGTGCCTCCATGCAGAGGTACCCAGCTCTCACTGATCAGGGCTGGGGGCACTGAGGTGCAAAAGAGCTTCACACTTGCCCAAGGTCCCACGGTGGGTGGTGGGCAGTGTTGCTGTTTGAGGTGGTCTGACCCCATCTGTGTTTGAGCATTAAAGAACCATATGTCTAACATCAGTTAGAGGGACCCCGAGACCAAGGGGTGATGAGACAAATCCCCTGTTGTAGTAAAGTGATGGCCCGTAAGACTAAATGCGATTCAACGAACATTTAAAAACAGATTCATGCTGGGGCAAGGACTCAGAGATGGCTTATTCAGTAATGTACTTGCAAGCCCGAGGACCTGAGTTCAGATCTCCAACAGCCAGGTTCGAAACTGGGCAAAGTGGTGAACACCTATAATCTTAGCGTTCAGGAGGGGAAGACAGGGGTCCCTGGGCTTGCTGGCCAGCAGCATGTTTAGCTGAGTTTTGTGAACTCCAGGTTCAGTCTAAATTAGGGAAGTAACAGAGAAAGACACAAAGTTGACCTCTGACCTCTATACAAAAGATGTAGTCTAAACTTAGTTCAAACAATGTAGCAGGCAGAACTTTCAGAAGAACCCTGCCAACTCAGCTACAGAGAAAAGACCAGAAGGCTCTATGACCAGCTCCTGGGACCACACGGGTGACAAGCAGTGCCTTTCCTCTACTTTTCTGAACTGCCCAAGGGCTCTGGGTAACCCTGGGTTAGGCACAGAGGGCATCTACAAAGGCCACACAGTGTGCCCACTCCAGACCCCAGACAAGGGACAATGTGTAGCAGTGCACCCTAGCACACAGGCAAGTAGGGGAAGGGGAAGGAAGTCCAGGTGGGTCCCCGCAGCCTGGTGGTGGGGCGCAGGGCAGTTGTGATCAGGAAGCAGGCTGGCACTTTGAGACCAGTGGCCTTGCTTCTATGCTCTGGTCGTGCCTGGGAAGGGTGAGGCTGAACATGGGTAGAACTCCTGTATGGGCCCTGAGGTCAAAGTGTCCGACACAGCTGCTTTCAGCTAGAGCAGAAGTCTCAAGAGGCAGGCTCAGGGACTGGCTCCCAGTTCCTCAGCCCCACTGCATTCCTGCTGCCTCCTGCTCTACTTCCTTGTCACCAGAGAGAATCCTCTAAGGCCTACATGATGCTTGGACCTGGTCACACTGGCAGGAGTATGTGCTCACTCAGGGCCCATGCCTGCCTCCTCTGTCTCTCCACTCTCTGGTGCTTCCATCCCACTCTACATCAGGCACAGGAAACCAGGCAGGGGGTCCTGATCACTCATTTCTGGGAGCTGAGCTCCTTTCCACCTGCTGAATTCAGGCTGCTACTGCTCCTTGGAGCATGTCCCCTGACTGTCCTGAGCTAAAAGGAATTTCTCCTAGGGGCCTCACCGAGCACTTGTTTTTACTGTGGTTGGGTAGTGCCTACTTCTCAGAGGCTGGAGAATGGTGATGATCTTTCCCCTGCAGGGCATGGAGTCCTCTAGGTCTCCTGGGGAACATGAATGGGGTGGAGGCATCCCATGCTGTACGCAGCATCCAACACCATCATACTCACGCCTCTGTATGCTACGCTCCATGAACCCACACCCCTTTGCATGCACTCCCATATGTCACATGTATCCACTCTCCCATGTACACTACATATCATATACAGCTATCAGTACTCAACTATACTATTCATATCCATGGTCAATGGCCCCGCATATATTACTGCATGCCCCACACATGTACACACACACACACACACACACACATGCACGCACACACACACCACTCACATCCCTGCACTCATCTCTATTACATACATCTACATGCCAGCTCCTCCACGTTACACACACCTGTATGCATCCCACCCAAATGAACAGGGCAGTGATGAGGCCTGGGGAAAAGACGCCTGTCCCTCAAGCGGTCCAAAGAGCAGTCTGGCTCAGGCATCAGGTTGGACTTTGGCCCTCTCTCATGTGCCAGCACCAGACTTCTCCTGGTAGGGGATGTGCTGGGGCTGAGGTAGCCCATGTTGCCCCCTGTTCAGGAGGCCTATTCTCTCCCTAGACACCACGAGTCCTGGAGACTGCTCTATTTTCTTTTGAGCCCAGACCCCAGGATGTAGTGGGGGTGGCAGTGACCCTATGTGACACCACTGCTCATAGCTTCCCATGGGGACCTCTCCCAGGGCCTGACTGGCCTTTCTCACTGTGCGCCAGCCCCACACAAAGGCACAATGGGCTGCAGGCTGCTGGGTCTTGGCTCTGCTGGGCAATCAGGGAAGAATGTGGGAAGCGAAGTTTTTCAAGCTCAGCGCGGGTGCCGCCCGGCAGTGTCCATCAAAGGCCAGCAAATTGCCTCCAATTGCTGGCGTCGCTTTCATGTCAGGGGCCAGACTAGAAGAGGGCCTTCACGTTGGTGGGCAGCTGGCACCCCCCAGTGGGAATGGAGCTCTTGAGAGCATCCTGGGGTCAGCAGGCCCCTCAGGGATTCACTGAAGCCAGAGCAGCTATGAGGAGGCTATAGAAGCAGGACACAGAGAAAATGTGGGTAGTTCTGGGGCAGCAACCTAGTAAGGACTGCTGGCAGATGACTGGCCACAGAGTCCAAGTTCAATAGGCTTGAGCTGGACAGGACACAGAGCCATATGCAACTCTGAATGGAGGTGACCTGCTGGTGCTGTTGGCAAAGGTAGACGCCAGCTCAGGTGGAGTGGGGTTCTGGCTGGCATGACAGGAATGGATGAGTTGGTAATAAGGTGGAAGAGGCTTTAATGCAGGCCTGGCAGTCACATCTAATTCCTAGGAGGCTTTGGTTGTACCCTACTTGTAGGGGTCCAGATGAGGTGAACCGAGGTTCTATCCTCTAGCTATGTGACAGAGCTGGGGTCTGAATGTGGGACTCCCACTTGCCATGGTTGGCCTGTTATCTGCTTCCTCACCTGGCCAGGAGGACAGATCTTGAAGAGTTGGGGAGAGAAAGCTAGTGCCTTCTGTGTACCCTCTGAACTTCTGTGGAGCGTGACTGGGTCCTCCTGCCCTGTGTTGGCAGGTATGGCCCCATGCTCACTGCCTCACAGGCCTGTCCTTGCTAGCTGTGGGTACCAGCTCCCTGGTTTCCCTCTTTCCTTCTTTGCAATGGTCATGTACGTAAACAAAGATGCAATTTGCTTTAAAGAGATAAGGTGATTAATTAAAAAAAAAATCAGAACTATATTCTGCTGTTCCAGTAACAAAAGGAATTAGGGGAGGGGCGGCAGACAGGCACGTGCAGCCACAAAGCCAAGTTCCTTTCGAGGCTCTTGAGCACACTTGATGGCTCACATACTCCTTTGATTGGGAGGAAACGGAGGCAATGGGCCCTGCATGCCCATTTTGATGTCTTAATGTTGCCTAATTCCTTCTTTAATTTAAATTAAGCTTCTTAGCAGCAACAATGAATTCTTCAAAAACAAAAAAGGGCCCTTTGCAGAGATAGTCCCGCACCAAGTTAACTGAAGAAACAATGAAGCTGAGCTTTGGAGACTGGGGTGTGTAGGGAGGAAAACAGTTCAGTATGTGGAAGCTTTTTAAAAAGACAAACCCCAAATCAGTCTGATCCAGACAGCAACTGACTTGGTCTTGAGACTCAGAAGGAGGCTTAGCCATTCGGGAGGATAGCCTAGTAGAGACATTTGCTGTCCTAGGTTCTTATTCAGCTTGGAGGGGAAGCTGGCCACAAATGAGCTGCCAACCATCTGAGGCCAACTTCCTACTACCTGATCCTATGAGGTTACCACCCCGAGGAGGCTTCAGCTCCTTGAAACATGTGTTGGCACTAGGACATGCCCAGTTAGACCCCGGCCACTGCCTTGGCAGGGTATCATTTCACACATGCAGCATGGAATCTTGGACTTTCTGGCAATCCTACCCCAAGCCCCTGTGCCCACTCAGGGCTAACATATGCTCCTTGGAGGTCCCAGGACCTCTTCAGGGCAGGCCCTGCTGATGAGGCCACAGCACAGCCCATGTGTGAACTTCTCAGGCACTGCAGGAAGCATCTCTCTGCTTACTCACCTCCATGCTGTCCAAAATACTTTTAGAACAAATCTTGACCACTCCTCCCAGTTCAGCCTTCCCTGAAGAAATCTTTAGATCCTCACGTGTGTTCAGATGAGACCTGTATTTCCTAGGTACCCCAGTGGCCTGCCTCCTACAGACCTCTTAGCATGCCCCAGCCCCCTGTTTTAGTCCCTGCTGGGCTCCTTCAGTGGGGTATAGCAACTGCCTTGGTATCTCCTGCCTAGACTTTCAATAAGAGGTGGTTGTACCCTGAAAGTCTTCCTCCTGCAGTCAAGGCACTGACCCTTCCTCAGAGACTCCAGCAAGGGCTACCCTGGCCCCTTCAGCTTGCCTGGCCCCAGCAGAAGGGTCCCTAAGTATGGTTCGGTTCCTGAGGTGACTCCCTATTTAGGAATCAGAGCTTCTTGCTAGTCTGTTGGGGTCTCAGTGGCCCTCTCATGGCCCACATAGGCCGAGGGGTGATAAGCATGTCTTCTGATCACAGCCAAGCAGGATGTGGAAGGGTCCTGGAAAACCAGACCTCTTCTATCCCTGCTGGCTACCTCCACCTGGACTCGGAGCCCTTTGGGACAAGGATAAGAAGGACGTCCTGGATCTATGTTTCCTCCCCTGGGCTCAATCAGGTTTGCTAGGAAGGTGCCCACAGCTTTTAGGAAATGGGCCATGGTGCTGGATGAAAGGGGTGAGAGGGCAGTGGGGACAGAGCTGAGGTGCATGGGGAGCGGGGGCAGTACCATGACAAAGCTGAGGTGGGGTGGGTGGGTAGGTAGTGAGAACCGCCCCTGCAGTTGTAAGGAAGTGAGCTGGTGGCTCAGCACCCTCTGCCTCCTGTTCTTTAGTGAACTGACAGAAGCCAGTCTCTGGTCACTTCTATCACTGCCGTTGCCAGCATCCTCTTATAAGCTCCCTTACCTAGCCAGTGCCACACAGGTGCTCTACAGGTGAGTCACTGCCCAGGCAGGTGAGGCTCTCAACTGCAGTTCAGGAGCAGGATTTACATCCAGAGCTGTACTTACAAAGTACCCACTGCAGCCTGGTGCTCAAGGCAGGCCAGACCCTTTACTGCTCTCCAGGAACTGTCACCAGGGAGGGCCAGGCTCTAGGACATCTCTTCAGAAACTTCTGCACTTTGGGTCACCACGGGGAAATGTTAGTTGGTTAGACCTGAGGGCTGCTGGGTATTCTCTGTGGACAAAACAGTCTTCAAAGTAGCTACATGCTATATAAAGGGATCTTGAAGGAAGAGCAGCTCTGGGAGGCCAGCCTGGCCACAGAAAGCTTAACTCTGGGCCAGTCAGCGAAATGCTCACTGCATGGTGAGTACGCTCCATGGACAGCCACATCTCAACTGCAGCACCTCCAGGACACTCATATGCCAGGAAACTGAGGGACAGAGACATTCAGTAACTTGCCCAGGAGCACAGCGAGAATGTCCTCGTTTAGATCCACGCCTTTGACCACTCTGCACAGCTCCTTCCACCTTCCCTCCTTTGTGCTTGGGGCAGTACTGGTCTGTGACAGTCTATGGTACGTGAGACAGACTGGCAGGGCAGTCCTGAAGCTGAAGGGTGGGGGGCAGGTTCCTGGTGACTTCCCACAAAGTATTCCCCCCCACTACTCAGGGGGCAGAATTTTAATGCTCCCACCCTCCACATGTACACTCTTTAACATAAGTTAATCTTCAATTAAAATACCTAGAGCAGAAACTAAGATAACTGGTTTAAAAGGTAGAGCTATTGACAATAAAAGTCATCTTCATATTGCCTTCACATTGCTTTTTCTTAAAAAAAAAAAATCCCCACATATTAAAAACGTCATTTTTATGACTTGGGGAAAAAGCCACTGAGAATAATGAGAGTGAACAAAGGCTCAGGAGCAGTCATTTCCCAGGGCCCATATGTGGCATCCTGATTACTGTATCAGCTCTGCTGCCAGAGAAGAGGGCAAAGCAAGCGCAGGTGACTGGTACCACTGTCCTCTGTGGCTGGCAGGCGAAGGGCAGGGGTGGCATGGCAGCAGCACAGACCCCTGTCCACGCTCCTGAAACTGTAGATTCTGACGGTTTATCCCTCTCCATCCCCGGTCTTCAGCCCAGGGTGTCCAAACGCACAGCTGATGCTCTGCATATGAGCTGATTGGTCGAATTATGTGTGGCCCCTAGGGAAGATCTCGGGCTTGGACTGTAGCTCAAAGAGGCATGTCCCATTGAAACACTGGCACTCCAGCCTGCCTTCCTGGTTTATCTGCCAAGGCTAGGTTTCCTCATGCTGAGACTAGATGGGTCCTTGTGCCCAAAGCAAGGTCTGGGGAGCAGTACCTCTCAGGGACCAGGTCTTGGTTCCTCTTCCCCAGCAGGCCCCTCTGGCCTCGCCCTCCCACCTTCACAGCAGCTATCTCTTCATCTACTGACTGCTGCCTGCCCGGCCTCTGACATCACCATGTAGCACAGTGGCTGGTGGTCGAAAGAGGCTCTTGTCTACTGGTTTCACATTTTCCAAAACACTCACTATGCTCTGACCCAGGCTGAGATTCATTCCTATATGACTCCAAGCTGTGGTTCATTGTGGCTAGTGGAGTTTTTCACATATACAGGGACCTCAGGCAGGCCTCTGGTTTGGGCCCCTCACTGGGGACCTGAGTCCTGGTGGTATGCTGTGGCAGCATAAGTGCAAGGGTTTCTGTCTAGCACAGCACCAAAAGAACAGCCATTGTCCAGATCTGGATCCAGCCTGGTCCTTCAAAGCCTGGCGGGTGCTACGAGAAGGCATCTATTTTTGAGGGGACACGGGATCATGCCCAGGCTCAGCTGCCTGCTGTGGAATACCAGGCCCTACCACTCACAGGTACAAAGCCTCGGGAAGAGTGCTGTGCTGGCCAGGTCCTGAGAGAGGGACAGAAATCTCTGCTTCCAAAGGCCATGCAGAAGCCTTCCCCACAGGTGCCAAGTGCTTAGGGCTGTTGGCTAAAGACTGGAGGGGTCAGAGGAATCAGGGACAGGAGCCAGCAAACTCTGGAAGGAGGTGGGTCTCTCACTCCCTTCTCCAACCACACATCCTTTATCATGCAGTGCACAGAGAGTGGGTCAAGGCAGCCCTGGGTATCTCCTGTGTGCCAGGCCTTGCCTCCATTTTCCTCCCACACCTGTGGGAATCAAGGCTGGTCTGGTGTACTGGGGTAAAGGTTAGACAGAAGAGCACTGTGGCCTGGGCACATGCCTGACATCACACAGAAAGGAAGTGGAGTGAGGGGGTGGCTTCTGTCATGGGACAAGGCTTCCTGTGCTGACAAGATGGGCCACTCCTGTTGTAGTCCCTGTTATAGTGGTCAGGCTCGAGGTCCCCCCATTTCCCAGAATATAGTGGTTAGGAGAAGAACCACAGGCTCCTCAGATAAGTGTCCCCAACACTGCCTCTACCTCCCCATATGCTACACAAATGCCACCTGGCTCAGAGTGACTCATCTAGGTCTGCTGTGGACAGAGTGGCCCCTTTCAGTCAGCAATGTTCCAAATCCCAAAGAATACTGTCTTCACCATGACCTTGGGGTGTCAGAACAGTATGGATTATACCTGAGGAGAAAGTCTGGCTACATTTTTAGAAGGCCATAAGCTACCACATGCTGGGGATACACACAAAGAAAGAGGCATTTGGAGCTAGTGACCTCTCACACCAGATTTCCTGGCCTCGGGGCTAAACCCAGGTAACCAATGCTTACTAGTGCCCTTGCATAGCGTCACAGTGGCTCTCCAGTGTGCTTGCATTCTCACCTGTGATCTGGGTATGAGGACTGAGGGATGCAGGGTAGACACATGGCACACAGAAGCACCACAGACTTCTCTCTCTGCTCTGACAGCCCTGCCAGGGCTCACTGCAGCCTACTAGATGTTACATCTGAGGATACTGCCCAGAACCTTCACAACCTGCCCTCAATAAACATATGCATGTGCTCACAGCCCAGGCCTGTGGCAGGGACCTTATGTGTCCTGTGCTAGTGCCCCGTGGCTCTGCTAGTAGAGTACTGGCTACCTCCTGGTGGGTTCTGAAGAGCAACTTGGCACTGGAGGTCTGCTTCCTGCTCTTGTAGGAAGTGGGACACAGACCTACTACAAGCCATATCATGAAGACAGCAGGAGGTGGGTTTTGGGATTAATGCAACACCCCTGTTCTGTTGTGGAATATCCGTTAATGTTATGGAGCATCTGTTTAATGATGCAAAGATGTATTGCATTCTTTTATGTTGCATTTTTTAACTCTATAAAGCTGTGTTATTTTGCCTGTCTAAAGCACTTGACTGGTCTAACAGAGAGCTGAATGACCAATAGGTAGGGAGGAGAAAGAAAAAGGTGGGGCTGGCATGCAGAGAGAATAAACAGGAGGAGAGATAAAGGGAGAGAGCGAGAACAAGGAGTGAGAAAAGGAGAGGGGGGTGTCAGGGGCCAGCAACCCAGCCACACAGATGGTCACTGAGTAAGAAGGAAAGATATGATATATAAAATAAGGAAAGGTAAAAAGTCCAGAGGCAAAATGTAGTTAAAGAGAAACAAGATAATTTAAGTGAGAAAAGCTGGCTAGAAACAAGCCAAGCTAAGGCCGGGCATTCATAAGTAAGAATAAGTCTCTGTGTATCAATTTGAGAGCTGGGTAGCAGACCCCCAAACAGCACAACAAAACAAAAACAAACAAACAAGCAAATAAACAAAAAAACAACTATATTGTTCAGTTAGGGAGCATCCATGAAATCATTGTGTCTAATGAAACAAACCCCTCCCAGTTTTCCTGTAACTGGAACATACTTATACATGTGACAGTGTGGTGTCAGAGACAGCTAAGGCTGTCCTCAGTGCTCAGGGCAGGTGTCCTGAGGCATGCTTCTTCTCCAGCCCCATCTGTAACTGAAGAGAAGGGGACCATGACAGGCAGTGGCTAGTCTATTGAGGACTTTTGGCTAAAACCCAAGCGATACAGACTATCTGTGGCTCCGTTCCCTAACCTCTGCCATTGAATGAACTGAGGAAAAACTAGAGCTTGTCTCAGCAAAGGCTGTCCTTAGTGGGAACAGCTGCACCCAGGCAGTTTAACCTGCACTACAGTTTTTGCTCCCTCTGAGGAGTTCTGCTTTTATTTTAAAGGAGAAATCAGATTCATAAGAAGAGCCAGAAGAGGGATATATCTAAAGTAAACTGCCCACACTGAGAAGGAGTGTGAGCTCATAGGGCCGTAAGCCTTTCTTCTGGGAGAACCAAACCACCCAGGAGTCCCATGGTCTACACTACTCCTCATGACTTCCATGGCCCACAGTCAGCTCCAGCACTGGTGGGAAAGCAGGGGTCCAGAAGAAATTCTTTGAAGGGCTGGTGGCCCTTATGGCTCTGTGACAAGGCAATCTGTATGGGCAATGGTGAGGTGAGCTTGCATGAGCTGGTAACGCATGCACCCTGGATGCACTTGTCCCTCAGCTGACACCAGGGTTCCAAGACAGTTGCCCACAGATGCAAGAAAGAAGTGAGCTCTGGTGCCCAAGGAGGGAACATGCCAATCGTAGCCAGAGTGCCCTGCTTCTCAAGAGAACCTTCTCCAGGTAGAAATCTCTGACCCTAAATTACGTTTGCAGGGCAAGCTGTCAAGGTGTGGCTGGCTTGTGGCAACCTCCTTTTGCTGGGGACAAGCTAGGGCCCTCTCTTCACCCATCACACTCGTGGCTCAGTACATTCACTGTGCAGCAGCACTGTTTTGCTATACACCTTGCAGTTCCCTCCACTCTTCAAGAAAGCCTTCTTCAGATCAATTCACTTCACGAAGCATTGTGTGCTACTGTGAGTGGAAACTTAGCCTTTTGTCTAAGAGAGTGCATCCAGTGACATAAATGGGCCACTGTGATATTCTGGGTCTGAGAGCTATGAGGGGTCTGGGATGCCACAGGCAGTACATGCAGCCTATTGGGGACACCGGTGTCTACTCCTCCACAGCACCAGTCCATTCAGGACTATTCGGTGTTGTCTCTGCCCTTGTGTGTGTGTGTGTGGGGGGGTAAATAGCAGGGGCCTGTGTGACCTCAAGGACCATGGTTGGCTGTGGGAGGTCTATATTGTCCAAGTTGCCTGGGATATGGGAATGGGGCTCAGATGTTCTCAAAGTGACCGTGTGTAAGAACTGCTGTGGACCAGACTTGCTAGGCCTGTGCTTGTGGAGCTAGCTCACATGGCTAGGTTCCCTGTATCCTACAGACACAGGCAGATCTGGCTGTCACAGGCCAACTTTGGCCCCTGGGTACATGGAAAATTGTGAGCCTGTGTTCCCAGGGTCATATCTGGTCTCTACTTTCTCTAGTGAGCAACTTCCCTATGCTACCTGCCTGTCTGGTGGCTAGGTCAGTTACCTACAGAGCTACAGGTGCTGTCACAGGGACAGCTTGCCTTGAGACAGTTTAGTGATACATCTGGAGTCAACAGACATCCAGACTGCCAGTTACACCCTGGGTAGCCATGTGGGGCCTTAGAGCAGGAGAAAGACTAGGCAGGGGCAGGAACAGCAGGTCAGAGAGCAAGCCCAAAGGCTGAGCAGGACACACTGCTCTTCCCAGTCAAGCAGGTGCCTTGGCTAGCCCTTCTGCCACTGACCCATGGGTATTTCTTTTGTGATATGGGGCAATGCCCACACTCTGGCAGGCATAGGGAGATGGCAGTGAGGAAATCTTCAGGCACTTGGCCAGCAGATGCTCAGGAAACAGCAGATGAATGAGAAAGCTTAAGCCATGTTCTTTATCCTTGGACACGAACCCTCCCCATCCTCCGCTGCATTCACGTGCTGTGTGTGCAAGAGCTAGAGGACAGGACTGGGATGAGAGAGCAGGGCCTGTGTCACGAGACTGCAAGGCCTAAAGGACTTGGCAACATCACAGGCACTGTGATGGAGTCTAAATGCTCCCCAGTCTGTTCACATCTCTCTACCCTCTTCCACTATTCCCCTGAGTCTCAACATCCAAATCACCTCCGAACTTCAACAGGCCACTGTCCCTGAGAGTTAGGCATCCACGAAGCAGCTAGAGCACAGGCTCTGTGCTCACCATGGGGATCCAGACTCTGGCCCAGGATCTACTCACTGTGCATCTTCCTAAGGGATGTTAGGCCCCAGCCTCAGTCTCATCATACAGGGCTGTGATGAAGGTGTTCAGGGCAGGGTCACTAAGATGAGGTCTGTGTCAACTCATTACTCCACCACACACCACCCACTCTGCACTTGCCGCCTGTGCCTGCTGGGTGCTGATAGGGGTTCAGATCTGGGGCCATGCAAACAGAGGCAAGAATGCAAAAAGAGGCGTCACTGAGGATCCGAGACACATGGGACAGCAGTGCCTGTGTGAACCCCACTGGGAACCTCAGGGCAGCTGCCATGGGCCTCCAAAGCAGACTCCTCTGAACTTCCTTTCGTGGCTATGCACTGGATCCCATCTTGTTCTAGGACAAGGGTGTGGGAGGGAAGAGAGCTGGGTGAGGAGGGGCAAGGGCAAGAGTTGAACACTGGGATTTATGAGCTGCCTTTGGCGGCATGGGGGAGGGGCTCCTTTTGCCAAAACAATATTTAATTTTTTTTAAGGCAGCTACAAAGCCAGGATTAAGCCTAGGTCCTAAAACGAGCTCATAAAATTGAAAAATATTTATCTGGAAGGGTGGCAAGTCCAATAAAAGTTTTATGAATGTCTCACAACTGGCCCGTCAGGAAGCTGGCCTCTCCCTCACCCCCCTCTTGTCAGAGGACAGCACACACAGGTGGAACACACGAGACATGGCTAAAGAAGCCCAGTGCCTGGAGCCCTCTGCTCTGTGCTCTTCTGCTCCTCCTCACCTCTACCTCCCACCTCTGTGCCCAGCTTTGCCCAGGAGGTCCAAGAATCTGAGGGCAGCCACAGACAACTCTCTCAGGGTCTTGGAGGGCTTCAGGCAGGAAGGGACCCCAGGTTTATTGTTCAGAGTAATAGGAGGTGGCTGATTTGACTCCAGTTTTAAAGAGACCCACAGCCCAGGGCTTTACTTAAAGCCACTGAGAAAGTGGCTTCACATATAAAAATACGTTGAGCTCTCTCCTGGTTTCCAGGCCCACTACCCTTCCTCTGTTTTCCATAACATCATAACCTGCTTCTCCACTCTTCCCCATGCACCCCTTTCCTTCCTCTGCTTCCTACTGCCCCTACCTTGGGTATCATCTGGGGGCCTTTGCACAGCTGCTCCTCTGAGGAACCCTGGCCCACGCCAGGGCTGGGCTCATTTCTTGAATAGGCCTCCCTGCCTTGGAAGAAGTCACGCCACCCGATCCGATCTTTCACCTCTAGAACCATCACTCTCCCTTCCCACCGACTGTGGCCAAAGCACTTTCACTTGTGTGGCCCTTCCTACTGTCTGAGGGTTCAGCAAAGGGTCGACTTCCACAAAGCCAAGGTTGTTGGATTCTCAGTCACTGACAGGAAGTCAAAGTTAGCAGGAAACCAGGTGGCACACACAAGAGCCCAATTTCTAACCAAATGCCCAGGCTTCCTGTTACTCCCATGGCACAAGTCCACCAGAAAACCCCAGCCTGTTCTGCTTAAAGAAGGCAAACCCCAAGCCTCTGAGAAACAAAACAAGGTGAACACAGCAGCTCTGAAAACCACCTCCTGCATCTGTGGAACTGGCAAGAAATGGCCAGAGAGCACAGTGCTGGGGATGGCAGGGATGCAAACTGGCTGAAGTGCAGGCCTCTGTCGTCAGTGGTACTGGGGACAGCTCTGCTGTCAGCACCTACCTGAGCTGCTCACGTGTGTCTGTGCAGTGAAAGAATGAATGTCCTGGTAACCTCGGACAGGTGACAGGTGTATAAATTGAGTTAGTTATTCAGATCATGAGACATTTGCAGTTAGGTTGCAGAAGCAACCTGAAGTCATGTCCATGAAACCCAAAACAATAGAGAAAACTCAGAAATTCTTTGAGTGCTTACATGGTGCTCAGAAAGTCTCACATTTTAGGCATTTTCAGTTCTGTGTTAGGGATGCTCAGCTAGTGATGTCTTGTTTGTGCACTGACTGAGTCATCAGACAGGCAAAGCACAAACCCACTGGGGCACAAGGTTAGCTGAAGGGAGTGACAGCCACCTCCAGGGAGGGCTGAACTAACGACAACAAAACAATAAAAAACCCTCCAAACCAAACCAACCACTACGCCCCCACCCCAAACCGAGGTCTCCTCATGTAGCTCTGGTTGGCCTGGGAATTCTGGCTCTGCCCCCTGATGCTAGGATTACAGGTGGGGCCACCACATCTAGTTCTTTCTCTTAAAAGCAAATAGGAGGCTGTGGAGAGATTCAAACTTCCATCTTTCTGATTTGCTGGCAACAGAACCATTTAACTCTGTACTATCTGGCATATGTTTTTTCAGTTAAGAACAAGTTTAATTATTCCTATAATTTTATTTTAGGAAATCAAATAGTGATGAAAAGAGACACAAGTGACTAACTGCTCTTGGGTTGTCCCTGCCCAGACAGGAGGCGGGAATGCTGGTCCAGCTCAGGTACCTGATACCTACAGTATGGATGTCCAGCCAGGCTGTGTGCTCTGCTTACATCCCAACTGCATAAGCATAGTCACTGCACTCTGCTCCCTACACCACACAAACTGGCCTGAGGCTACCACTTTGTTGACCAACCCAGAGTAACCAGGCACCTGTCACATGCCAATCCTGAGGTGGGGCTGTGGAGGGGAGACAGTCCCTAGAAGTCGTAGGAAATTTAGACACAGAAGAGTTTGGCAGTGTGCTGTGATGGGGAACTTTGGGGGAGAGTAGTGGGTTAATGTCATCCTGGGAGGGGCTCCTGGGGGAAGCTCTGCAGCACATCCTGTGACTTCCTGAATCCTGGGTTTTGTTTGGTTTGTGTAAGGTCTACTGAACAGGCCCTGGATTCTAGGCCTCCAACTGCTGTCAGAAAAGAACCCTCAGATTGCCTCTTCCTGGAGCCCCAGAGTCATGACAGCAACCCCAAGACGCCCCAGTACTACCCATGTGGATGGTGGGACCCTGTGGGGAGGCTGACCAGCAGCTGGTTTCTGTCCACTGTGCTGGTTTATGTTAATTGCAGATATTTTCATCGTATTGTGTTACTCCATCCATCTTTGTGAACGGGTCGTCTTGTAAAATTCTTTTAATTATGTTATTTTTTCTTGCCTATCTTCATCATCTACAATTATTTATAATATCATTGTCCTTGTTTCAAATGCTGGGAATAAACATTGTTGTAACAGTTCTTCGATGGGGTTCATATAATTTTTACAATTGCTTTGAAATGCCTCAATGGCCAAAGCTGGAGGAGGCTATTCATTTAGGGGGAGAAGACACCCCAAAGTGCTCCCTGCAATGGATGCCAGGTTGTCCTCATCCAGGGCAGTCCTAGGCTGGGGTAGCAGCAGTTTATGGGGGCTGGGTCAGGTTTCAGAGTTGCTGTCCCCATAGACGTCAGGGCAAGATCCAGAAAGGGCACCGTCAGGGTAAGATGCCAGGAGAAAGATGGATGGTTTGTTTTCATTTTTATAGGATTTTCTGAAACCTCAACTTTCACCCCTCACCCCTGTTCAGCTCTCTTCTCCCAGAGAGCTGTTTTCCTGTCTCCCTGTGGGAGTTGGCAGCTAGCTGTGGGGCAGAACCCAGTGGAATGAATGCTGCTCAGAAGAGTTGCCTCATCCCGGGTATTATGTATGGGTGAGACCTAGCTGTCTCTCCCCAGGTTGGCTGGGGCCCCTTGTAAGGATGTCCGGGGACAGCCAGCACTTTGGATGAATTGGCACCTGGGTCTCATCCCCGCCTGGTCTTATGTTCTCACCAGAAGCTTTCAGATCTCCGTAGGTATTTACTTTGCCCCCTACCATCCTATGATACTGACTTCCTCTGCCAAGTATACTCAGAGGAGGGCAGCCCCCAGAAACATACTCTGGCCAGGGCAGCAAGGGATGCAATGTGCAACAGCCCAGCAGGGTGCCTGAGGGCCAGAGGCTACCTAGATTAGGACAGGATGATACCCTTCTTGAGGCTCTGAAAAGCCTTCCTGCCAGTGCCTCAAGCCACAACTGCTTCCAAGGGGTCTCAGCTCAAGGACATATGGATTGATAGAACTGCCACCAGAGTCTCTGGTTCTGGGTTCAGGGCATAGTACAAGGCCTTTGGATCAAAGGTGCAGAGGCTGAGGGGAGGACCAAGGGCCACCTGGTAGTAGCACCCCAAACCTGCATGGGGTGATGTGCTTATGCTATATGGTCTATGGTTAGAATCAGTAGACCAGTTCCAGGTGCAAATCCAGAAGTGGGGACGGTGTAGTTGGCTTGGTCCAGCCTGGGAGATATAGCCTATGTAGTGTGTGTGTGTGTGTGTGTGTGTGTGTGTGTGTGTGTGTGTGCATGCATGTAGGGGATGGGGGGGTAAGAGTGACTTTAGTAGTCACCAAAGAAATGTAATTAATCCCTGAGTAGAGAGGATGGCTTGCACAGGGCACCTGGGAAAGCTGAATTCCAAATCCATCTTCCTGGCTTCCAGAAGTGTGAGGCGAGGTGACTCAATGTCTCTGGGGATCACTCTGCCAGGAGCTTGTAGGAAACATCTAAATATCTGGTGTTTTTGTTGTGGAAAATGAGAACAAGCCTAAGGAAACACCGTTCCTATTACAGTAAACTTATGAAGACACTCCAGCAATGCTGTTCATACCTCATGTGCTGGGAACACTCAACATTTATGGAGCCTGGGATTCCCGGATCCAGCCTCAGTTTAGGTGGCTGGCTACTGTTGGAATTCACCAAGGAGGGGTGCATTGAAAATTCACAGCACCCAATACTGTGCCAAGAGAAGCTTAGGAGCTCAATAGCTTAGGTGTGGGCTAGAGCTGAAACCATGCGGACAGCTTCTTCTGAAAGGTAAGAAGATCAATGAAGGGAATGGTGATAACACCAAGTGAGGAGAAGAACAGAGCCTCCTCCTACTGCCCTGAGCTGGCTCACAACTGAGACAGAATAAGCTATCACTTTTAGGTTACTGGTATAAAAACGGTTTTGTTTCCTATTTTCCCATTTGGAGAAGACACAGATGAAGCCCTGACTCTCTGTGAGAAGTCATGTCCCCTGCTGAGGTGGGAAGAGGCCAGTCAGAAGTCTCTTACCCAGGACAGAGGCTGATTAGCTCACTAGTGGGGGCCCTAGGTGTGGAATAGTCAATCCACCCTGACTGTCACAGAAACTCTTGCATTTCCCAGACACCAGATTCCAGGCCTAGGTAAATTCTGCTGGGCCAGACAAAGGTACTGGGGCTGCTGGGAATGAGTGATATCACCTTCCATGGTGATTCCCACACCAGCCACTAGGATTTGGAAGAAGACATTCTGACAAGTGAAGGGACTGGTCTTCCAATCCCACTGTGTAAACTGATGACATGGCACTGACTTTGGGATAGTACTGCCTATGGACACTGCAGTTTGAATAGCCCGCAAGCAAGGTGGGGCAGGGGGTGTCCTGCTCCTGACAGTGTATCCTCCTTACCACATTTGTGGTAGGGAAAAGGGCCAGGAGGAGGGCTGGTGAGAGAGCCAAGCTGGTAAAGCACTTGTTGCACGCACAAGCATGAGGAGCTGAGTTCAACCTCCAGAACATAAGTAAAAAAACCCAGTGCAGTGGTGTGTGCGGGCACACCCAGTACTGGAAAGCTGAAACAGCTTGGAGCATGCTGGTCTTGTGAGTTCCAGGTGAGAGACCCTGTCGTAGAAACAAAAACAAACAAAAAATCCCCAAAACCAACTAACTAACCAACCCTAAAATCGAAGTAGACAAAGTAGACAGTTCTTGAGGAATAATAATTGAGGTTGATTTCAGGCCTCTGGGTACTCTCTCTCTCTCCCTCCCTCCCTCCCTCCCTCTCCCCCCCCC
>NW_004949099.1:2524288-2577441 GCF_000317375.1 Microtus ochrogaster
CCCCCCCCCCCCCCCCCCCCCCCCCCCACACTGCACTCACAGGCAGAAGGAAATATAAACAAAAGCCCTTATGCCTGAGATGAGGAGACTATAGGCAACTTTATGTTTCCCCAGTTTTTCAGGCTACCATAATCTATGAGTCCAGTGAAATCTGGCTTAAGACCAGGACACTGGCATTCTTCTGGCTCCCTGCACAGACTGACATAGAGAGAAGAGGAACTGAGTGGGTGGATCCTGAATGGAGGGCCTGGGGTTGGAGCTATAGCCTCTGCTGCAGGCAGTTGTACCATGGAGGGAAGAGCTCTTTGCCAGTCACGTAGCCATCTCTCCTCTGAGCCCTAAATGAACACCAATGCACAACACAGCCCCTTGTCCCAGACCCACTGGAGTCAGGGGACCTGATTCATTGCTGGGCAGTGGTAGTTCAGGCACACACCCCAGCTGCTTGGTTGGCCTCGTGTCCCACTGCAGCTCCAGTTCTCAGCATCCAGTTGAGCTCTGCTGGGCCCAGACATGCTAGACCTAACAAAGTCCCTCCCTTTCTCAGTCAGGAAAGAGGTAAGCCACTTGACCTGGCAAGTTCACCATGTCACCTGTAGACTCTGTGAGAGTTGTGGTAGAATGCTCACTCAGCCTAGGGACTGCTGAGGATGTGACCGTTTCACCTCTTGGCCTACTCAGGTACCCCAACAGGAAGGAGCCCAAGAAATGACAAAGATGACATTTATAGGTGCAGTAGCTACTGCCAACATGCCGTATGTTGACTGTTTGGCACTGTCCTGTAGACACCATGTTGAGAACTCTGCTTTAGCAGGGAGGGCCCAGTACCTGTCTAACTTCCAAGATGGAAACACTGTCTTATCGTCAGATCTGAAGTGCATAACAGCTTCTCTGAAAGCCCACCCCAGAGGGAGGGCTGCTACAAGACGGAAAACTGATTTCTGTAACATGTCTCTGGTAAAGGCTTGTGTCCAGTACCAGCAATGGTCGATTCAGGGCATACTATTCTGTCCCTCCCTTTGCATTCCTGGCGTGTGACTGGCAGAGGTCGTCTTTGGCTAGCAACACCCCTGGCCAATAACTGAACCACTGAGGCTCTCTGTGAATGAGTCAAGTATCTGTGTTAATGTTGCTGAGTACATAGCTCTGCACAGGGAAACCCATTTTTTAATTAATTAATTAATTTTTTTTGAAACCCATTTTTGAATGTGCCCTGAGACATCAGGTGGAAGACTATGTGCCCCAGTACTGTGCAGACTGTGGCAGAGTACTGGCACCCAGGGAGAAGAGACTGGGGGTACTGGAAAGTACTCTCAGTGCACAGGGCATCCCCATGACAAAAGGACCCAGACCCAAAGTCAAGATTGCCAGTTTTTGGTAAGACCAGATGCCAAGTACAAGTTACTTCTTTTCCCCACCCAGGGACAAGCCTCTAGGCTGGGACAGAGAGTGAGCAGTAGGGAGTATACTGGGGCTTCTACCACTATCTGTCTTCCAGTAAGACCTTGCTGGGGGACAGAAGTAACACTGCTTAAAAGCTGTTCCAAAACTAGCATTTTGAACACACCAAAGTAAACGGCTATACAGAGAAAGCATTTAGAACAATGTCCCACACTGCACAATGTTCAATGACTATTACGCTCTGTTATTATTCAACATTCTCAAATTGTGGTGCACTCTGCCCAGTCTCTGTGACTTAGCACTCTCTGTTCCTTCTATCCTGGATGGTGATTTTCTTCCTTCTGCTGCCTGGGGAACTTCCTCATCACCTCCCATTCTCCTCTGGAATGGGAGGGTCATGCCTCCTATCCCATGAACCCTCAGAAGCTAGCCCTGAAGTCTTCTATACCATACTGCTCCTGGGAAGGAACTAAAACCAGTGTCCTGGGTTCAGGGGTCCCCAAGACACAGGCCATAGCTGGAACACAGGAGGGGATTATGCATGAAGTTTTGAGGAAGCAGCAGTTCCTCCCTCTTGGTTTATCTCCATAAGCACATTGAGGGTAGGACATGTCCAGCCAGTCTCTCCCTTGTGTGGTTGGCTGGCTCAGGCCTTGGCCTTGACTTCCAAAGGTATCAGATGCCCTCTCTACACATTCCTGTGGCCCACTGATGAGCTGTGATCTACCAGTGACCATGAACCTGGCTGTGGCACATAGGTGAGACTGGATCCCAGGCTCCGACTTTACCTGTTTAACACCAGTCATCATGGGCACTGATGCCATGACAGGACGCATTGTCTGCTGCATGCCAATGGGCACAGTCTTGGGAGCCATGTCACCTTTTCAGGAAACCTTCCAATCCTCAGATTCAGTCAGGAGCCTTGCTGTGAGATGTTACAACACCACATACCTTCCTGCTCAGCATTAACATGGCTAGTGGCAGTGCAAACACATGGACACCTACACATGGTCTGTCTTCACACCTGCTGCAGGCTAACCAAGTGTCCCTACACTCATACAAACAAACAGATCCCCAGGTCCCTCAGCCTTTAAAGAGATCAAGTTACAATGAGGTTGTTTTTTTTAATTTTTTTAAATTGATATTTATTGAGCTCTACATTTTTCTCTGCTCCCCTCCCTGCTTCTCTCTTCCCCCCTTCAACCCTCTCCGGAGGTTCCCATGTTCCCAATTTACTCAGGAGATCTTGTCTTTTTCTACTTTCTATTTCCCATGTAGATTAGATCTATGTAAGTCTCTCTTAGTGTCTTCATTGTTGTCTAAGTTCTCTGGGATTGTGGTTTGTAGGCTGGCTTTCTTTGCTTTATGTTTAAAAACCACCTATGAGTGAGTACATGTGATAATTATCTTTCTGTGTCTGGGTTACCTCACTCAAAATAATGTTTTCTAGCTCCATCCATTTTCTTGCAAAATTCAAGATGTTATTGTTTTCTGCTGTGTAGTACTCCATTCTGTAAATGTGCCACACTTTCCTTATCCATTCTTCAGTCGAGGGGCATTTAGGTTGTTTCTTGATTCTGGCTATGACAAACAAAGCTGCTATGAACATAGCTGAACATATGTCCTTGTGGCACAATTGAGCATCCTTTGGGTATATACCCAAAAGTGGTAATACTTACAATGAGATTGTTAATGATAAGTTCTAATAAACTGGTGTCTACACAAGATTAAGACAGATACAGAGAAATGGCTATGCAAAGACACAAAGAGAAAGGACATTGGTAAGCCAAAGAGAGACTAGCCTTGCCCATTCTCTGATCTTGGATTCCCAGCTCCAGACTTCCAGAGCTGTGAACAGTTCAACCGGTGATGTTGTGGAACTGTTGGGGTGCCTGATGAGAAGTTTACCATCTTCAAGCACCCTGAACAAGTCACTCCAGCTGTGTTCACTTTGGTAGTCCCAGAGCCTAGCACAGGGATGACACAGTAGGGACTTAAAAAGCACTGCAGAGTAGATAGAGAATTGGCACTGTGTATGCAGCTGGCTGTACAAGAGAGTGGTCCTTCTCTGTTCTGTGGGCCTACCTGTTGCTTCCTAGCCCCATAAAGGGGGGAGGGGAGAGAGAGAGAGGGAGGGAGGGAGGGAGGGCAAGCTGCCTTCCTTTGTGAGAGGGGAATGTTATCTGTGGCTTCTGGGTCTCCTAGCCTTACCCGAGGTGTGGCCAATGAGCCCTATTTCCTGGCCTGAATCAGGGCTGATTTAGCCAAAAAAAATTAGAGAGAGCTATATGAATTCTGTGTGCTGTCAGAGATGGGTCCCTGTAAATACTTCAACTTTGTTCAGCTGAAAATTGACACAATACAAAGTATGTGGGGGTAAAAGTCTGAGGATCATAATGTATTACTTACTACAAACAGAGCCCTCAGTTCCTCGGGTGCCATAAGGTTACTGCCTGTAATCTGTGTACTACCTGTTCAACCTCCCAGTATACTCCGGGCAATGACCTCCAGCCCATGTATACTTAGTACATCACCTCAGACGTAGAGCCCTCACAACCCAGTAATGACCCCCCCCCACACACACCCTCAGATCTCTCCCACTTAGGATCCTCAGACCTACAGCTCTCAAACACCCCTATCTTACACTTGCATCAACTCCCATACCAGTGTACCCCCACTTTGGATGGCCACTCCTCCCACACCTTGCATACCCCAGCTCAGACCTGTGCACTTGTCTTACACTGTCTTTGTATACTTAAAAGCTCACAACAACCTCCATCCCTCTAGTACCAAGCACTGGCCTGATATACAGTTGGCTTCAATAAAATGCAGCTCATATAAATACACACATGACCTAAGGGATGACTACATGGAAGGAACAGAGGTTCCACTTCTAGAAGTTGGTATACCCTGACCCAGCTATGCATATGGCCCTAGGCCTATGATCTCTACAAATTTGCTTAAACCTACTGGGGACCGTGGTGCTGTGCCAGCTCTGTCAGGCTCTCCCTTCCCTCCTCTCTTGAGCTTTCTGTAAGATCAATGCCTACTTCACAAGGAAGCTGAGGTATGTCCAAAACAGTAAACAGTGGGATAATATTCAACCATGCCTGACCTTGCCCCATCCAGACCCTCTCAGGGCTCATGCTGGCTTCTTAGCCAGAAGCTAAGACTCACAAGCAATGCTGTCCTGACTGTGTGCAGGCCTGCCACTTCTCCCACACTCTGCACAGATGCAATTGCACTCACCAGGAATGTGGATCTTGAACTTGCCACTCTGGCCGAAGGCACTGTCGATGACGCCTTGCTCCCCTGTGGACAGCTGCACCTTAAGCCCCACAAAGAGCTGGATGTTGGTCTCCTTTTTGAACAGGGAGCGTCCAATCACACTGTAGTCATCCATTACCTGTCCCCACATAGGAGAGGAGGCATTAGTAGTGCATGCGGAGAACTGGCTCTGGGGTGGTAAAGTGCTGTGCCCACCTGTTTACTCTGTTTACATCATTGTGTATGAGGTGGGCACAGCCTGGCTGTATTTGTACCTAGCCTGCCAGAATCTTGTCAATTAGAGCTTCATCACAGCTGGAAGTGAGACTCCTCCTCTACCTGGCTGGTTTTGTCCTCTCCAACCCACTCTGCAATGCTGTACTCAGCCTCTAAGTCAGACCCTACTATAAGAAGTGCTCCTCATTCTGGCAACTGCTATAGAAAATGCATTCACAGACCTCTCAGGCATGCATGCTGCTTCTGGGAAAATGTCCTTTAGATATGCCTATCCAGGTGGGAAATGACAGCATACAGACTACTCACTACTAGTGTCCAGTAACACAGGCCTTGGATCAATCCAAGTCCCAGCCTACATGCAGAAAAATGGTACATGGCTCCCACTGGCCACACTGACCACAAAGAGGAAAAGGTATGAAGGACACGGGGCCCTGAGTTGGCATCAGCAAAGCTGTGTGCAGGAGGGGGTACATGAAATCAGAAGAAGCTGCTGCCTCAGGGGCAGGGCATGGAGTGCTTGAATTTTCCACTATATATTTTTCCTACATTCTGATCTTTGAAATGAATGAATTAATCTGCTCAAAATTAAAATTAAAAATTAAGCTAGGTGGTGGTGCTACACGCCTTTAATCTCACCATGGGAGGCAGAGGCAGGCAGATCCCTGTGAATTTGAGGCTAGTATGGTCTACAGAGCAAGTTCTAGGACAGTCAGGGCTACACGAGGAAACCTTGTCTTGAATACACACCCCCAAAAAAAACCAAACCCAAACCAAAACAAAAAATTAAAATAAACAGGTAATTATTTGTCTTCCACTCTAAGCAGGCACACCTATTCTTTCTTGATAGCCACAAGTAGAATACAGTCTCTTGCAGTCACTTCGAGTGGCTGGTTCCTTCTGAGGTATATGCCCTGGGCCACTGGACTGTCTCCTGCTAAGATGCAGAAACATCTCACTGCTACTAAAGATGCCTGGATCTGGCCAAGCACCCTAGATGGATTGTTTTGAAAAGTAGAAACTGTCTCATTTACCCTAAAAACCTTTGGAAAAGCATATCTTATTCTCCTTGATTCACAGCAGTAGATAAAAGGGACCGCATTCCTTCTCTCCTGGTGATTGATGAATTGGATACAAACAATGATAAGAATTACAGTCTCCACTTGTGCAGCCCTCTGTAACTCACAAGCCTCTTTCCCACAGAGCAAATCCTCCTTTCCCTCTGAGATAGCTCCAGCAAGCTCCCCCAGGGCAGCCCCTGCTCTTAAGGGTGGGTCTACCTACTTGGCCCTCTGAGCCAGGAGTGCTAGCCTTCTGCTCATTGGTATCCAGGAAGTTCCACTGATCAGGCTTTAGGAAAGCTGGGCCTATCCAGGTGGTGGTGGCACACACCTTCAATCCCAGCACTTGGGAGGCAGGGCAGGTGGATCTTTGAGTTCGAGGCCAGCCTGGTCTACAAAAAGAGTTCCAGGACAGTCAGAACTGTTACACAGAGACTTCATCCTACCTAAGGAGTCAGACTGGAGGAGCAGCACACAGAGATCTGGCCCGGGCCTGCCAGGCCCTTTACAAAGTCTATGCTGAAACGCAGACCAGCAGCCGGCATGATATAGCTCCCTCCTGTACGACCAGGATGCCGACGCTCACTGGGACAGATACACCTGAGACTCAGACTCCCTCCAGCATCACTTTGTCCAAGAAATAAGAAAGGTAGTCTTTGGACCAAGAGCTCATAGTTCACTTTGAAAGCATCTTTTAAAAAGCATCAACAGTAGGGCATGGTGGCATGTGCCTGTGATTCCAGATCTCAGGAAGGCTGAGACAGGATAATCATGTGTTCAAGGAGAATGTGGGGTGCTTAGAAAGTTCAAGGTCAGCCCAGACTATATACTACTAGTCAGACCCTGTCTTTAAAAAATTAAGTTTGGCTAGGCAGTGGTGTCACACGGTTTTAATCCCAGCACTCAGGAGGCTAAGGCAGGTGAATCTCTGTGAGTTCAAGGCCAGTCTGGTCCACAGAGCAAGTTCCAGGACAGCCAGAGCTACATAGTGAGACCCTGATTCAGGAAACAAACAAACAACCCACCCCCCAAAAGTTCATTACTGAGACCAAACCAATAACAAATTCAACCCATAAGCACCTGCAGATTCTCTTTTGCCTCCTGAGTGCTGGTATTAAAGACATGTGACACCATGCCCAGGACCACAGTGTTGTTTTAAGAATCCAGGTAAAGTGTAGGACTAGTGGGCCCTTTGTGGCTTCACCAGAGGCTCCAGGGGCTCCATCTTGCTGGCTGGCTTCAGATCTGCTATGGCAAGAGTGGCAGCTAAAAGGATTTTAAATCCAAAAGAAGGGTGTCTGTCATTCCTGGTTTCTTGTTTTATGGCCTGGTCAGGAGACATACTAGCACCAAGTAGGTTCATTGTGTCCTCTGAGTCTTCATTCCCAAGTGTAGATTAAGCCCAGGAAGGGTGGAGACTGAGTTCAACCCCCAGGTTCCTGTGCATTCCCTGGACACTGGTGGCCATGCCTGCTTACAGCTCTTACTATCACTTAACATAACTGAGTGGTCATAAAAGACTTTACACAAAAGACTGAGTAATCTTTGCATTGTGTCAGCCTGACACAGGAGACTGAGGGTGACCTAGGGTGGCACTATGAGTGTGCTTACTCCTGAGGACAGTGCTGGAGAGCAGAGGAAGCCATCAAGTCCATTTCACCACAGACTGTCAGGTGGGTGCCTCTCATGCTGCTCAGAGCCCAAGCGGGGGTTGTTTTGTCTACTTTTCACAAGACCCAAGGGGCAGGGGAGATGTCTCTGCTGTGAATGAGTCCAGCATGGTTTTCTCTGATGTCTTGGGCCTATGCTAACTGTCTGACTCAGTGGTGCTGGAAGCCTAGCCCAGGGGGACTGAGAGGCCCCAACCCTGCTTGCCCCAGCTCAGGGAAAACCCTGCCACAGTAGAGGAGATGGTCCCTATCTACTGTCAGGGACTCTACTTTCCACAAGTGTTCTAGAGGGAGGAGGCAGGGATGGAAGGTAGAACTGGCAACGTAATGAGATCTAGAGACTAGCACCCTTTCAGGCTGCCCTGTCTAGCTGCCCATGGTATAGCACTCAACCCAGAACACATCAAAGAAGCCCAGTGGTCCAATTCACAGACTCTTGCAGTGAGAGGAGACCACAGAGAGCAGACACCAGTACACCACAAGGAAAGCACTGCCAGAGCAGTTGGAGGGCTTGGATTCTGAATCAATCACCATGTCAAACTGAAGGCAATGCCTGTGGGGTTTGCTGGTAGCCTTGTTCCTGGGGACAATGCTGAACACAGGCCAGCGGTCACAATAGCTCAAGTGGGGACTTTCACTGCTTGCATGAGTAATTTGCTTCATCTACCCGCAAGTGGTTGCTGGAGGGATCAAGCTCTCTCAGCAGTTACAGCTGTGTATCCACGTCCAGGCTCTTGCTGCCATGCCAGGAGAGTCCCCATTGTCCCCAGCTTTTGAGCAGGGACTTGGCTGCTGGTGCACATAATTATGTCATTACATGTGTCTCTCTTCCAGGGCTTGGTTCCCAGGATGAAGCTTGGGAATTGCCCAAGTTCTGAAGCTTCAACTTAGTTTATCGTGCAGGAAGGGAAGTCACTATGAAGAGAGTTGAGCCAGGCTCTCCACTAGAGTGAAGGGAGAAGACCCCCTGTCTCCAGAAGAGAAATGGCTCTAGTTGCTTGAGTTCTGTCCCTGTCTCTTATGGCATCATGGCTTGAGGCAGGGGACTTCTCTGAACCCCAGTATTTTCATAACATATGTTGTTAGGGTTAGGACACTGATACTGGCCAGAACACCAGACTTGACAGCAGAATGACCATTAGAACAGACTCTGCATTAGTGAATGTCACACTGAAGTGGGGGATGGAGGGACATGTGGGGCAGGTGATCTAACATACCTAGAAACCCTAGATGCAGTTGTCAGAACTTCTGGACAGGAAGGAGGGCAGGATCACACTCAGCATTCATAGTCAGCAGGGTACCCCAGTCTCTACTTCTCCCTTCCACTCTGGACAGTATCCTGGGAGAAGACAGGGACCAGCAGTCTCAGGAGCAAGGGGCTCCTTGCTATTCAGGTGTCACCTCTTCCAGTCCACCTGAAGTCACTGACACCGACAACCATAATGGTGTGCTCTTTGCATGTCAGCAGAAAACACTGTCCTCTTTCTCCTCCTCCCAAGCAGCATGGCCTGGTGGAAAAGCAGAGGCTCTAGGGTAACCCATGGGATGGGGCTGGTTCTTGCCTCACCACGATAGCACCCAGGCAAGCCAATTCACCCTGCTGTGCCTCAGGCTCTGCTTCTGTAAAACCAGACACAGTTCTCTGCTTCTCGAGGCTGCTGCAGGGATGAGACAGGTTTCTGGCACCAAAGTCTGTGAGCAGTGAACACCATGATCATATGCCCGGTGTCAACCCTGGGACAATAAGTTAGCCTGTGATGGTCTCACCTCATCAAATATGCTCCAGAGGCTCAGAACCCGAGACCTGGGCTGCCCGGGATGGTAGCAATACAGCTCTGCTCACCACAGGCTCTCAGGCTTGTAAGGTTGTTTTCCTCAGGCCAGGCCTCCTTCCTCTCTGGACATTCCTTACCTTTTGTATATGTGCAGCCATCACTTGAGTCTCTCTTGGATAAAACCTATGTTGGAGCTACAGAGGTTCTATGTGATGACTCCCTGCCAGCTGCCCTCCATGGGGAAAAGGAGATGAGTATTTTAGAGCACTATGTGCCAGCCACTTGGCCTTCTCAACTCCCCACCACAGTATTCTTTTTTTTTTTTTTTTTTAAATATTTATTTATTTATTATGTATACAATATTCTGTCTGTGTATATGCCAGCAGGCCAGAAGAGGGCACCGGTTCCCATTACAGATGGTTGTGACCCACCATGTGGTTGCTGGGAATTGAACTCAGGACCTTTGGAAGAGCAGGCAATACTCTTAACCGCTGAGCCATCTCTCCAGCCCCCACCACAGTATTCTTACAGAGAAGCCATAGCCATGCTAGTTGGGGCCCCAATTCAGTTCTAGTTTCCAGACTAGCTTTCTACGGTTTCCAGCCACCTGACCCTGCATCTACTTCTGAACATGAATGCAATTGCCAAAGTGCTGAGAAGTGGAGCTGGGCTCCAGTGATCGGACTCTGACCCTGGAAAGCAGGCAGAGGTTGGGGCTAGTGCTTAGAGCACTCGGTTGCAGTGGACCTTCTAAACCTCGGTCTCCTAGGACCCATGTGTCCAAGGGTCCTCGGCCTCCACCCTGTTGGCTGGGAGCCTGTCGACAAGAACAGTATGACAGACTGAAAGAACAGGAAGCAACTTCCTCCAGGGGTTGGGGTGCTGCAGATGACTTGTACAGAACCTCCAGGCCTGGCTGTCCCTCCTGCTCAGGAAGAAACAGGTGGTAGGATCCCTTGTTAAGCCTTGGGCAGACTTAACAAACCATCAGTAGTGGAGCTATACGAGCCAGGAGCCTGAGGCGGTGCTGGTCAGACTTCAAAGCTGGCCAGTGTTCTTGGTGGCGTCTGTATGTTTACACTTGGTTGGGTCCATGCCTCAGGCTCCTCAAGTCCAGCCTGAGGCCTTTCTGATTGGCGCCATGGGGCCAGACCTGCAGTAGCCAGTATGCCTGGTCTGACCCCCTCCCACCACAGTGGGGGCAGCTTCTTGCCACTACTCAGCCTGGACCCAGGGATGTGTGCCATGAGCAATGCTTATGTGAGCCACGGTCACGATGCACAGGGCTTAACAAGGGCCACCTTCTGGCTGGCAAAGTACTAGCACTTTCCATGTTTGTTTCATGTTCTTCATCCACTTGCCATACCCTGGGGCCCACTTTAGTGCTGTGCACAGTTCTCTGGCTCTTGTATGGGTTCTAGATTTAAAGAGAACATGTATTAAGAGTTGGCAGAACCTTTCTCCAGTGCACCATTAGTTGTGTGGGGCTGTGTGAGCTGCCAGATGTTGAGAACCACAGTGAGGCAAGAAGATGGTGCTGGAAGTCAGAGGGCTGGTGTCCTGAGTATAGCAACAGTTAGGATGCATTGGGCACGTAGGTAGGTGCTTCTGGGCACCAAATCTCACCTGTCTCACTTCTTTCTTGATGCCAAGGAAGGCAGAACTGCTAGGGAGGAGAAATGTGGACCCATGAAGCAGGTTCTGTCAAACCTGGAAGTTCTTGGGATCCCGATAAACTGGGTCAGTAAGCCTTGAGTCATAGGCTGTGGAAAGGCAGGCAAGACAATGGCTGAGGCCTCCTCCACAGGACAGCTTCTCTAGGTCTGGCTCTGAGGTGATTCCAGCCCTGGGAACCAAAGCTGCTCCGTTCCCAAGCCCACCCAGCCCTGACTCTGTTCACTGGATGCTGGCTGGGTGGTCTGGCTGAGGGCTTCCCCAGTGGCTCAGGGTCAGACTCAGACACTGGTTGGCCTCTTTGTGTCACAGAAGGAGCTCCTAGAACCTTCCATGTTCTCCCATGTCTGGCCAGTTGCTCTTTAGGTTGTACTCTTCGGTGCTGGCTCCACCATAAGTGGAGTTCTGCTTCCCCTCTCCTGACTCAGTTTTTCACCCCATCCATGGGCTTCTGTCCCTGCTGGCCCAGGAAGATCCACTTTTCTGGCCTCTGGCTATGTGTCTAAATCTGTATGCACTAGCAGCCTGTTGAGGACAAGCCCAACAGTTCTGCTTAGCTGTGACATACCCTTAGCAACTCATAATTTCTGCCAGATCTTTACAAATCTACACTATTATGAACATAACATTTTTTATTTACATATGCCCTAAGGGAGGCCAGACATTTCACCTGAAAATCCACACCCCATCTCCCTGGATTCCTGCTGGGTTTTACTTTTAATGTATCTAGTCCAGGTCTGTAACTGTGCCTGTTACTTTGCTTCATATCTGTACCTGGCCCTCCTCTGTTAAAGGTGACTGCCCACTCATGTGGTCTTTCTGCTTAGCTACTGGCATTCTTTATTTTTACCCTTGCTTCTTAGACACAGCATGCCAGTAGAGTTTGTGTTTTAACCCTATATATTAGTTTGTCTTTATAGTTGGCATTTATTTGGTATGGTAAGTACTTCTTAATTCTGTCTTCTGTATCTTTGTTATCGTGTTTTAGCACTGTTCTTGTTTTTCTTATTTTTGTTGGTTTATCAAGTTCATTTCGGTTTTCCTTCTGTGGATAAGCATTTTTCCAACACTTCCGTTCCATTCATTCTTACTCTGTGCTCAAAATCTGATTCATATTTTGTATTTTCCTCTCAAACAGTACACCTTTAAGTGATCCCCCACTCCCTACGTGCTAGCCTACTGCCAGATAGGCAGACCTGTGGAGCATCTCCAGAGAGCTTCTGGCCCTTCAGACTTCCCTTTCTTCTCCTGAGTGACACTACAGATTCCCTTACCTCTGTGAGCCTCTACACCATGGCCCAATTCCTGGGGCTGTGGAGCAAGCAAAGCTGGTCAGCTGTAGCTGTGACCAGGATTCCCTCACAGCAAGATCATGCCTTGGCAAGAGCTGTTTACCACATAGACAAGGAACAGCAAACTGACCAGAGGGTCAGACTTTGCCTAGACCTGTTCTTAGATGGCTTGTGAGTTAAGAATAGCTTTTTGCCTAATGAGCTGAAAAACATTTTTTAAAAAAGAATATTTCATGACACATGAAAACTAAGTGAAAGTTAAACTTTAGTGTGCACTAATGGAAAGTTTATTTGAACACAACCATATTTAGGTGCAGCTCCCCACTGTTTCTGGACCTTACTAGCAGGGAAGCAATTGAGGCGCAGACTGAACAAGGCATTAGGGGATTGCAACTGCAGGAACATTGATGGCCGACAGTCCATTCCCCCACCCCCCACCCCCATCTAGAGATTTGTTTGTTTGTTTTCTTGAGACAGGTTTGCAAAGTTTCTCAACCTTTTACTTTCTATCCTGTACTCTTTGGAAGGAAATCATATAATCTCTGCTTTAGAGGAGAATGATACTTTATTTCACCTTTGCAAACTTTTCTATGTAGTTCAGGCTGCCCTGGAACTCCCTATGTAGACTAGGTTGTCTTGAACTCACAGAGATTCTCCTGCCTCTGCCTTTGGAGTGCTAGTGATTTCTGTTAGTAGTGTAGACCTCTCATATGGAAACAGATGAAAGGGTGAATTGTGGAGGCTCAATGGGGTGCGGGGTATCATCTTATTGAGCCCCACTGGCAAAGCCCTGAGCTTGCAATTATTTATGTTAACTCAACATACCCTAACATTACAATATTCTTAACTCATATAAAAGCAATGATTAGAAAAATGAGAAAATTTAAAATAGTATATTCCATCACTGTAGATTCAAAATAATTAAAAATGGGAATGAAGCTGGTATCAAAGTTTCTGGGTGGCTCATCTGTTAGCCAAGCAAAGAGAGCTATTTACTAATGGTAAGTTAGTTAAATTGTGTTTGACTGCACCTGGTGAAAAAAAAAAAGTATCCAAAGAATATAAGCTTACTTAGGATGACTAGATTTGGAGTAAGAACTGTTGCTCAGGATGGGTATAGGTTCTACTTACTCTGAAGAACACCCATGCATTTAGGCACATCTATAGGCAGTAGAGCAAGCACAGCAGAGACTGTGTGCCCCCAAAATTAGCATCTCCTGGGTGCCAAGCACTGGCTGCAGGACCTTGATTAACATTATGTTTGACCCTGCTTCTATTTCAATTTCAGCCTCTACTGTGAGGGTGATCTATGCCTCCTTCTTGTGTATCCAAGGACTGACATAACATATGAAGTTCACAAAGCTGACTACGAAAGATGACACCTTTACAAGCGCAGGAAAAGAAGGTCCAGATGCCTTCATCCATGCTCAGATGGTAAGTATTCACTCACACCTACCTATGAAGGTAGGATGTCTCTTCACTAGCAACATAGGATATCTCAGGTACCTAAGCTGACTGAGTGTTCATAGGACACAAAGTCTGTCCGGTGCTGCAGAGCATAGGATAGAGATCTGCCTAGGATATCAGATTTAACCTTTGTAAGATGACCTGACCACCCAGAAACTTTTTTGGCAGAGGCACACCTAGGAATGTCTGTAGTCAGCCAGCACAGCCAAGGATGAGAGTTCAGGATATTTTTTTTGCCTTGCAAAGACTACCCATGTGTACAAGCTTGAGTCAGCATGTCTATCACTACCCTATTGCTGTAGACACAAGACTCAAGTTTTCAGCTGTTCAACAAGGACTCCCGCTTTCCAGAGACCTTTCAGGCCTTCATTCTTGGACTGGGAGTACATGATTGATCCCCTGATGTGTATACACACACACACACACACACACACACACACACACACACACACACACACACACACTTTTTCCCTATCCCTCTGGGTTCAGTTCCATTAGAATAACATAGCTGCCCCTCAGAACAAGCTTGCTGAGCACTCGGGAACTATACTACTCTGGCTTCATTTTAAAGCAGTTCTCAAATGTAAAGGTGCATGCTTCATGCCTGTGAGGTCAGGACTGTCTACATTCAGATGGATGTGCCCACTGAGACCAAACAGTCATCCCTGGTGGCTGGAGAAGCCTGTGACTCTCACAACTGCCTATATGGGATCTGATCCTGTAACTGCAAGTCTATGGTCTGATGCCTCCCTGGACTAAGTATGAAAAGGCTGGTGGCCCTGGGCTGCCCTTGACTAGTGACAGGACACAGATCAGCATGTCTCCAGACCTTTCTGTTGTTCTTGGGAGGCCAGGGTCAATTCAACAATGTGTTTTCTTGCTCCTCACTAGTTCTTCCCGTTCTCTAGGGGAAGTGACAGGCCTGAGGGAGAACAATTAGATCTGGAGCCATACCAAGAAGACATTATTCTCTGATAGATACTTTACTACAGAATAATTACACCCCATAATGCTACTAATAAATCAAGCTGGATGAACAGCTCCGTGCACTTTATCACCACATCTGCAGAAGCATCTCTGCTGTGCTGAGGTGGATGGAACTCACCCAGGCCAAGGTCCTTAGCTGTGGGACTGATCGAGCAGAAGAAGCAGGGAAGGCAGAGAGCGCTAGCAAATACCCACGAATTAGAAAAAGAGTCCCAGAAGTGTGTGCCTGTATCCTACAGGTGTGTACTACACAAGGGTCAGGCTTTGTACTAGCCGCTGCAACAAGATGGAGAGGAGGGGCTGCCTTCATGCTGATTTGGTGGGAGCCTAGGTACACCCTGGGACCATACACAGCTACCAAGCCCTGTGGTATAGCCAGAGGGCCAGGTAGACACGATAGTGAGGCCTGAACCCTCAGGAGCCCTTCATTCTAGGTCTGGATTCTATGGAACTTCAGGAAAGGTACCACATTGTACAGACTCCAATGACTGGCCTGCATCCCAGAGCTTTGTCTAGTCATAGTGACCCCAAGGCGATCAGGAAGCCAGTGACTTTTCTGGTCTCTTCTCCTCTTGTTCCTTATATCTATGAAACCACTAGCCCTTTCCTACCCTGTAGGCAAAGTAGACCTGGACTGTGCCTAGGTACTCCTACTAGTGAGAATCTGGGCTTGGCCTGGCAGGAGCCAGTTGCATGGAGTCCAGGGTCCAGCAAAGACAGGGGGCTTTGGGAGAGGCCAGTCTGCTAACCTGGAGGCTCTGGCTATAGTCCAGCTCTGTGAGGGCATGATGGGAAGCACTCAGGCCGCCCTGTACTCTGGCCTAAACTATCTAGTTTAAAACCTGAGGACTTTTGACTCTGGTCCCAGCCCACACTTGGGCCTAGTACTGAGCAAGGAGAGGAAGGAACCCAAGGGTTGAGCTTACCCGCTCTACAAGACCATGTTTGTGTTTCAGCTTGTATACCCTCAGTGCTGGCAGGAAGCTCTCTGTGTAGTTCTTATCTTCCAGTCCTTGTAGCAAGACACCATGGAAGGCCAGCCGGCATGTGTTGGTATGAATGTCAGCATCCAACCTGGAGCCAATCACCAAGCATAGTCGGGGGCAGGTAACTGGCTTCTCAAATTCCACCAGGGCCCATTGTTGCCTGGGGCACTGGCCCCCTGGGGTGTGGCCTGCTTTCATGTCCACCTCATCACCACCTTCTGTGGCTGTGGGCATGGAGTCTTTGCACAGGTACTGCTCTTGAAAGAGGTATTCTCGGGAGAGGTCAAAGAAATCAAGTTTGGGCTCCAGGTCAAAACTGTCAGGAGCAGGGCTAAAGAACAGCATGCGGCCCATGACTGTCTCATGGCCCACTGTGATATGGAACTTGGCTTTAGTCTGCAGGGGCCCCCGAAAGTAAGGGATCTTTTCCACAGAGATGAGGGCTGCGTGAATGGTGTGCAGAGACTCAGGTGCACACACCAGCCCACGTTCCAGCAGCTTGGGGTCAAACTGGGTGACACAGATGCCCAGTCGATCTCCTTGCATGGCAGAGGTGACGGGTGTGTGGAACATCTGCATGGACTTCACTTTCTTCACCACCTGATCAGGAGCAAGAGAGAGAACATGTAAAATCACAAGCCCTGAAGCTGGGGCTGGGGTGATTCTGCCTACCCATCCCCAGTCCTGGTGTGGGTCTAGGCAAACAGTAGAAGGGAGGACAGGGTTTAGTCAGACCTCTTTGGGCAAAGAAAGCAGCACCCCCAAGAGTTAAGGACTGGTGGCAGCATGCATCTTTAATCCTAGTACTCAGGAGGCAGAGGTAGGTGGATCTCTGTGAGTTAGAAGCCAGCCTGGTCTACAGAGCGATTTCCAGGAAGAAAAAAAAAAAAAAAAAAGAGAGAGAGCCAAGGCCCACGTTAGGCCACTTTCCAAATCTCATCCCTGTGCCAGCACAAGAACAGTGGTCACTCCAGTTCCCTCTGTTCCTTGGAAGCTGCTTCATCCAGGATCTACACCCTCCGGCTTCCTCCTTTTTATCAGCCATTCCAGCGCATTTTAGCCCTCTGCATAGCCCTTGACACCTAGTTCCTCAGCCTACCAGTGTGCCATTTGCTTTGAAAACTCAGGTCAGATGACAGGCTATGGAGTCTGTGACTGAGGGCAGGACTTGTCCCTAATTCCTGAGTAGCCCGCTCTTCTGCCTTTCCTTACCCATGAAACCCCACTGTGTAGCTTGTGTCTGCCTGAGAAGGGTCTTCCTCTGGTTATTTGACATGTTCCCTGTGCCTAACATGTGCCAGGCTCTATTCCAGGGGAAGGACCAGAATCAGCTCTGTTTCAAACAGCTTAATATCTAGAAACAAGAAAAATTATCTACACAGGCCATGCAGATATGTTGTTATTTTGTATAGCATAAGTTAATTCATGAAAACGTATATTGATATTTACTAAAGCACAATTCTACAATGTAGGTGCATGAGCCATGAGAAACATAACATGGCCCAGGGTGGGGAAGGCTCTGGTTTTACACAGGCAGGGAGAGGAGCACTGCCGAGGCAGCCCCTGAGTGAGGCCTGTGAAGATCCAGAGCAAGATAGCTCTAGGCAGAGGCACCAGTAAGGGCCAGGCCCAGAGATGGAGTCTCCTGTGAAGCTAAACAGTTAATAAAGAGGCAGGAGGGCAGTTGCAGGCTAAAGGTCAAGGCCTAGGCGCCATGCATATCATGCGGAGTTACCTAAATGGGCAATGTGATCTTATCTCAGTTTCTGAAAGGTAACTTTTGACTCCACACAGAGCAGGCTTCTGCCTTCACAGTCTGCAAATCAGGAGCAGATACAAACAGAGCCCAAGACGGTGGCATTCCTCCTATGCCTCCAACACAAGATGCCATCAAACAGTTTCAGTTGAACAAAGCAGAGTTCACGAAACCCATTTCAGAAAACTCAGCGAGAGGACCAGAATCAGCCTGGATTTTTATGATTTGGTTACAAACATCCCTGCCACCGGGGCCAGAGGCAGGCACCCACACTTTTCCTTCTGGACACAAGGCGAATGCTGTGCTGGTGGCACTGGGACTCAGAGCCTTTCACCAGGGTATCAAACTCAAGTGTTTGTTTAAAGATCATTAACTCCCTACCCACAGGGTCAGAGGGCAGAGAAAGTGAGAAGCAGTGTCAAAAGCTGCAGCCCAGATCAATCAAAGGGAAATGCAAGCCTTCTCTGAGGTGGCCCAGGAGGCAGTGGGTGATGGGGGCGGGGTCCTGAAGACTATTAACTCAGAACATCTACCCTAAATGTACTTGAATCCCTGCCTGTCCCTGGGTCAGCCCTCTACAGCAGATCTGAGGAGGAAAGGGTGTCACAGCTTCTTCCATGGCTCCAGTCTTATTCCTTGTGACCTTTATACCCTCACCCACAGCTCTCAGGGGCAGGAAGGCCTTCAGTCAACCGAGGGCCCCTTTATATGGGTAGGCTGCCATACTCCTCAGGTCCTCAGGCACCTAGAAAACACTCTGTAGAAGGTGGAGTCCCCCAATCTTCAGTAATACTCTTCATACAGCCCAACTACACACCCTCTGCATCCCATGTGTATAGCACACCCATAAGTCACAAGCCACAGCTAGAGGACTCTTGAATGAGTCCTCACACAGTAATTCTGAATGTCCTGTGCTTTGCCATGATTCCCTTCCGGCTTAGGTTTCTTCTTCTTGACAAGTTCTTGGTATCCCTAGCACCCAGGGCACTTTGGGAAGGGTTTCCCTATATGCACCCCAAGCAAAGCTGCACACTCTGATCCTGATCCTGCTATACAGGGCAGTCACCACTTCTGCAAGGTGGGTTAAACTCTAAGGCAGTGAACACCCACTGTAGGCCTATCAGTAACTGCCCCCCCCCCACGCCAATGTCACCAGTCCTTGATCCTACTGTGCACTCCCTGCAAATGTGCTGCATGTATTCATTCCCTCTCCTTTCCCTTACACATGACTGTGTGCAGGCTTATAACGCGTGCAGTACAAGTTGCCAATCACACTGCCTGTGTGAGGGGCGGGGCTTTTTAAAGGAGTGCACTGTAGATAAGGTACTGAGAACCCTGCAGCTCACTGGCAGGGGACTGCCTGCCATAGCCTTACACTTAGTGTGAGTTGGGCTCCTGTTCACACTTATCTGCAGTGCTTGTGATTATTGCTGGAACGGCTATGATGCCTCTCCTCTCACATGACCTGGTACCTAGATGCAAGATGGGCTCTCAAGGACTCGGATCCTATAGCAGGACTTCAGGGTCCAGGAATGATCAGTTCTGTAGGTGCAGACAGACACTTCTACCATCAGGGTGCGAGACCAGCTGCTATATAGTCTAGCACTGCTAGATTTCTTAGCATTGCTTGCTGCTCCCACCCAGCGCCAGGCGGGTTTCCCTCACAGCATGCTCTCCTTTCAACAGGCTCAAGTTCTCAGGACTGAAATAATAAAGAATGCCTTGCGAGGGCATAAGAGCAGAGAGGAAAATAACTGAAGATCAAGATTCCAAGGGCCGAGACAGGAAATTGTGAAGTAGATAAAGAAGGGGACAGGCGGCACACCACTACTTTGGCTCTCCATGGCACATGCAGACAGAATCACCAGTCACCAGGGAGCTTGCAGTCTATGGAGGCTATGAATAGAGGGCTGACCTAGACACTAACAGAACAGAAACACACCTTCCTTCCTCTCACTCATTTCTAGTTTTGTGAGACTATCCACTCACTCAAGGACCACCAAACATTCCTCACACAATGCAGAATGAGCTAGCACATGTGTATTGCTCAACATGTCTGCTACATTTCTTTCACATGTAAGTTCAGAGCCAGGATCTAGGCAAGAAACCAACATTATTGAGTCTATGAATCTGCTACCTGGATATGGGAGCCAGAATTAAATCTTCAACTAATGCATGAGTTAATTGCATGACTGTGGGGAGGTGCAGAGAGAGAAAATATCTCAAAATAATAGCTCTACATTCCCAGACCTTAGGTGAAATGTGTATGCTAGTTCTTGCTGTGTTCACACAGCTATACCCCTGTTGCCTTTCTAGGTAGGTCCAGCCTGGCCTTGTCATGGCCCATCTATGGTAGGCCCTGTCCTGGTTCTCTGGAGTTAGAATGCACAGAGGCTAGGTGATAGGGCTGGGACACTGCTGTACTCTGAGCAGGATTGCACAAGGAGGCTCTATGCCCCAACCTCAGCCCTGCTGTGGAAAGAAGGTGCAAACTCAGTGAGGAAGAGAGGGGGAGGAATATATCAAGCAGGCAAACAATTTTCTAAAACTCAAGTTTGTGCTTGCTAAGCACTTTGGTCCTTTCTCATTAACAAAGAAGCTTTACCATCATCTGGGTCAGTTATTCTACATAAAAACCCTATGAGGCAGGTCAATATTTTTACATTCAATTTTATGGATGAAGAAACAGAGGTTTGTGATGTCTCCAAGGTCACAAAGCAAATAGGTTGAGACTTGGGACAATAAATGCCAGGACTGCAAGGCAGGCCTGACACTCAGTCTCCTCTCCTGAGTAGCTGAGCAGAACCCAAAGCCCAGGCCACTGGAACTGAGCGCAGATTGGGCAGCAGTATGCTGTCCACAGAGCATACGTGTCCAAAGTTCTAGAGGTGACTGCATACCACCACAACTTTCCCAAACCCACCAAGGCCCTCTGGTGGGTGAGGAAGTAGCTGAGAAAGTAAGACTTGCCTTGAAAGCCTTAGAAGTGCTAGCAGACACAGCCAGGCCTACCTCTCCACAAACTCTCTCTCTCTCTCTGAGCCACCATGCTGTCTGCCCTGGCAAAGGGTGGCAATAATCTCATGCAAACTAAGCCTGATGGTTTTCTCAGCTGCACTGCCCCAGCACCCAGTTTGCATTGCAGGTGCATTTTGCTACCTTCATGGAAGAGAGGACACAGAGCCTGCTGCCTGACATACTTCCTCCAGCTCTCAAGTATCTGCAACTTAGTTTTCTGAAGGTTGTATACAAAGCCACTGTCTGGAACAACTGGGTTGGGTCTCGCACTACTTTTTTTAATTAAAAAAAGTTTTTTTTAAAAATAGTCTTGTGTAGCCAAGGCTGGCTCTGAACTCACTATGCAGAGGATAAAAACCCTGAACTTCTGATATTCCTGCATCTATCTTTCAAGTGCCAGAATTACAAGCATGTGCCTCCATATCTGGTTCATTTGGTGCTGAGGCTTGAACCCAGGTCCTCATGCAAGCTCTCTACCACATCTTATGATAGCTAATCTTGGCTGTGAGTGTGATTACATCTGAATTAACTAAAACCCAAGTGGTTGGGTACACCTGTGAGGGATTTTTCTTAACTGAATCATTTCCACCTTTAATCCTGACTTTTTGAGATGGGAAGACCCACCTTTAATCTGGGTCACATCTTCTGGTGGCACCTATATAAAGGGCAGAGAAGAAGGAAGCTTGTGCTCTTTGCCTGTTTGCCCTTGCTCTTGCTGGCAAGTTCATTCCTTCACTGGCATTAGATACTGCTTCTTCAGGATGTCAGCATATACTGAAGAGCACCTGAGACATCCAGTTCTGGACCGAGCCAACTATTGGATTTTTGGATCTTCCACTGAAGTAGCTGGACCACAGCCTTATTAATTATAAATATATAGTTACTCTATCAGTTCTTTTTTCTCCAGAGAAGCCTGACTGATATACTCCTAGTCCTCTACTGCACTGTTTTCCAGGGAAACAGTCTGGAAAACTCACATCTGCTAGTGTGCAGATAGAGGAACTGTAGGTGTGCTTATGCAACTCTCATGCAAGAGTCTTCTAGCTTGAAAATGGTGGTCTCACTACATAGACTAGGACACTGAGGCCTGCGAAGTTAGGTACTAATACCAGAGCTACATGTAGGATGAGTGTAATCCCATACAGAGGGCTTTAAGACAGAAGTACAGCAGGATCATGGCAGCCCCTTGCCTAGTGAGTCTGATAGACACAGTATGCTCTTTGGAGGAGCAGCCGTATTTAAGGCCCTCAGCTTTCTGCACAATCCACAGGTGCTTGTGCAGCTGCCCAGATCAAGCTGAACAGACTTTGTGACACGAATCAATTTCTGGAGTGGTGGTACCACGATGAGGAAACTGGATCAGCCTTACCCAACTTCACTCTGGAAATGAGCCTGTGCCTTGGCTGAGGTCAGCATGGCACAGCTTTGCTGTGACTTAATAAAATGTAAATTGGGGCAGAAAAGAGACACACGGGTCTGACGCTAATGAGCTTACAACAGCAGGATCAGTTACTTCAATTCAAAGAGGTTCAGACTAGAGGGGAAAAATGAAATAAGCTTTTAAAGATCAGTCTAGGTTGGGCTCCATCAGACCTAACCAATTTTGTTTAATAAGGTTTCAATTTGGCTGCTCTTATTTCTCCCTCTTCTTCGAGCAAGGCTGTGTACAGATAAGACATTTTCCTCTCCCTAATGCATTTAATCTCATCACACACACAAAAAGGCAAACTCAGGGCTGTGTGTGAGGACAGCACATATGAGCCTCTGGGGGCTGCTGGGGGGCATCCCTGCTGGCCAAGGTTGGGCTGGGGAGCAAAATGCAGGTCAGCCTGGGGCATTCCATTCTAACCACTTATTTTTAGAGAAATTAAAGCCATTCAAAAACAGAGAATCAAGTGATGTGATATCACCTGTGTTCCTCTGCCAGGCGCCGACTAAAATCCCAATTCTATTCCCCTCTTGACTGACTTGCAGCAACTACCCTCATGAATTCAGTGTGTCCTGTTTTATACATTTACATCCAAGCACGTGTTCCTGGGTAGTATGCATACTTGTCAGTATATATGAAGGCATGGTATCACTGTTTATACTGGCTCTCCCTCAGCATTGTATTTTTGACATTTATTCATAGCAGAATACATAAACACATAACATGTATCTATATATGTTATCTTGGTGTGTGTGGTATACACTAGTGGAGGCCAGAGGTCAACATAAAAGTATCTTCCTCACTGCTTTTCACCTTACGCAAGACATGTTTCTCACTAATTGAGTTAGAATGATCAGCAGCCTCAGGGATCTGCACCCTCGCTCCATGTACTGGATATGGATATGGATATGGATATGGATATGGATCTATATCTATATCTATATCTATATCTATATCTATATCAGTGTGGATCAGAACTCAGGTCTACAAGCTCTTTACGTACTAAGCCATCTCCCCACCAAGCCATTTATCCCCACCTTTATTGATATTCACAAGGGTTACTAGCTTCTGTGTTACTAGCTTCAGCCTGCATACAAATACAGTTTCTCTAGCATAGTGGGTATGCTTCTGGTTTCATCAGATCTCACAGACTGCTTTGGGCCAGCTATGTTCCTACCAACAATGCAAGGAAGTCTCTTTCTTACATACTCACCTGGGCTGTAGGTCTGTTGCTTTTAGTTGGTTGGTTTTTTATTTTTCAAGACGAGGTTTTCTCTGTAGCCTCGCCTGTCCTGAAACTCACTATGTAGATTAGGCCAGCATATAGCTCACAGATCTGCCTGTCTGTCTCCTAAGTGCTGGGACTAAAGGTGTCTGCCATCATGCCTGGCTATGTCTGTTACTCTTGACAGTCTGACAGGCAAGTCCAGTGTTTGTTGTTGCCTTAATGTGTCATCCCCATCACCAGGAAAAAGGCCCTCCAAAAGGCTTCTCATTTGTCCTACTCCCAAGTACCACAAATAAAAACTAATTAAAAACAAAACAAAGAACCCTGTTAAGAGACAGCCCAGTTCAGTCCTCATCAAGGGAAGGAGAAAATGAGAAGGTCTGTGCATGATCTCACTTTGCCCTACATAGCTTTCAGGAATAAGACCAGGGATTTTTCTAGAAGCACTTGATAGTTGAGGCCATTCCTCCACCTGGCCTAGGTTCTCTCTTCGTGGGCCCTCCACAATACTAGAAATGGTTTTAACTAGAGGGCTCTACTTTATGGAAAAATCCCATCAGACCTTAAATAAAAGATTAGTTGTCCATTGGGAGGGAGTCAGAGAGACACATGCCTAGAGGAAGGGGAATATTCCCAGATATTCCAAGATGAAGGGAAGCAGCAGGTTTGCCTTCAGTCTGTCTGTGAGGCCAAGCTGTATCACTACCTGCTCAGTTCCACTGGTGCCAGGTCCTTATTAGCTGGCCCACAGCAATTCCCTCCTTTTCCAGCTCTCTCCATCTGCCTCACTCTGTATACAAATGACTCTAACACCTACCTCAGGAAACGCTTAAAACAGCTGTAACTTCTAGTATGTCTGTGTACTGCTGCCTCCTGGGGTCCTCCATGCCACACCAGCTCTTAAAATGAATGCATTTACTTCACTGGGCACTAATCACTGATCCCTGACATGGCCCTGGTCATGTCTCTCCATGTCAACGTCACAAATTCACTCTGCCCATTAGCCTCCCAGTGGCTCTAACAAAGGGGGACCGTAAAAGTGACAAGGGGCCTCTAGGAAGCCTTCTTCCTCCTCCAAGCCACCCCTAGTATTTGTCATCCCATAAAACTTTAAACTGAATTACATCAACATTAGATTCTTCTGTCTTCTATGCAACTGTGCTTTAATTGTGTTTAGTGGCTGCTGGGTTTGGAGTAAAGAATCCATATGAGGTAACCTAAGGGGACCAGCTGTCCTCTTGGTGGCCAGAGGCCCTCTGCATAATAGAGCAGCAAGGGTGGCCACATCTGGGTCCCTGGGCCTTGGCAATGAACAACATGTGCATTTAAATCTTAGGTGGACAGGAACGGTTCCTCAGTTCTGGGGCTACCCTATCTTCATCAAAGACCAGTATCAGGTACACTTGCATGAGTCTCCCAGACCCCAGTTACCCACAGCAGTGAGTAGCCCCAGTACACAGAAGAAAGCTTGAGAGCCAACTCATGCATGGAAAGCCTGCATCTCAGGCCACACCCACCACCCAGTGTCAGAAGGCAGTTGGGCAAAAGTTCAGGCTTGAAAAGAGGTACAGATTAGGTACTCCAGCACCCTAAGACTAAGGGCTGGCCCTCCAAACCATGAGCAACATGACATATCATGCAGCTATTTTGTTTTTTCTATTGTAAGGCTAAAGTTATAATAAAGAGAACTGAGAAAAAGAACATATGAGGAAGGCTGTTTGGAGTCATCACCATTTGATGATGAACTCTGAGAGGTGGGCATATAGTTCAGTGGCAGAGTGCTTGCCTAACATGCAGACATCCCTCAGAACTAAGAAGTTCAGACTCACATTGGTGCCAACCAGAGGCTACTCCAAGGTTGTAAAGCTGGCTACCCTTGTTATCCATTGTTCTACAGACCAACACTTGGAGAGTAAAGTGGTATTTCCATTTCTGGAGATTGCTGGACAGACGACACTTTCTTTTACCCACTTCAAAGAATAGCATGAGGTTGAATATGAAACTGACCTAGACTTACAAGTCACTTTTGATAGCAGTCTGGGTCTCACTGGTCTCAGGAGGTCCAACAGTGCCAATTAACTGGGTAAAGACACGCTCTTGTTGCTCCTCTGTTGTAGAATATTATTTTTAGGTATGTTCCTTTAGTTTACGTTGCATTTGTTTAACTCTGTGAAGCTGTGACTCTTTGCCTGTCTAGAACACCTGATGATCTAATAAAGAACTGAATGGCCAAAAGCAAGGCAGGAGCAAGGACAGGGGGAGCTGGTAGGCAGAGAGAAGATATAGAAGGAGTAGTCTGGGAGAAAGAAGGAACAAGAGAACAAGGAGAGTGGGACACTAGGGGCAGGCCAGTCAGCCAACCATCCAGCCACCCAGCCACGGAGTAAGAGTGAAAGTATGACATACAGAAGTAAGAAAAGCAAAAAACCCAGAGGCAAAAGGTAGATGGGATAATTGTTTAAAAAAGCTGGCAAGCAACAGTCAAGGCTGGCCATTTATAAGAAAAAAATAAGCCTCCGTGTGTGATTCATTTGGGAGCTGGGTTGCAGACCCCCCAAAAGAGTAAAACAACCAATACTCCTGTTCCTCTGTCTTCATCACACTGCTCTCATTTCTTTTCTTGCCATTATTGACCCAAGATCCAACAAGGCAGTGGGCCTGGATTCCCCTGCCTGGGCTTGTTGCTTATGGTCACAGATGGATGGGATGGTCTGGGAAGTGCTACTCCCCTCCAACTGTATAGTGTCGGAGAATTTGCTCTATCAGCTAAACCTAGAGGATTGCTGAGCACTGCCACTGCCAGGGAAGAGGTGAAGATAGTGCTGCCTAATGCTTCCATCTGCACAGGCCAACAGGTAGTATTCCATACCTTGTGCCACAGAGACTGAGGCAGGAGGCATGAACACCACTGTGGTGAGCAGTGCAGCCTCTCAGCTACAGGAAAGCTGTGGAATGATGGTATACAAGATAGGAGGGCTTGGCTAAGGGGCAGAGCCTTCTTTGGACACTGGATGCTAGGGTTGGGTAAGGTCTCAATTCTTGTTTTTCTCCAAGGCTTCTCATCTCCCATAGAATGGGGGTGCAGGGTCAGGCTGTGGGAACCTGTGAAGATGTATGGAGGTTGTATGCCCTTATACAGGTGAGCCTTCAGAACCCATCAGGTACTTGGGGGTAGCCTGTACTATTTACCACCCAAGTCAGTATTCAGTTCCTTCTTCAACTGTGGCAACCCCATACCTAGCATTCATTGGCCTTGTACTCAGCCTCATCCTCTCCCCTATATCTCCCATTATGCTCAAGTTCCAAAACCTCTACTTCTTCCTTCTGTACTGTCAGTTCACCCCCCCAGTCTAGAGCCTGGGTCAGCTGTGGAAACTTGCTCTGCGGTTCTGGACATCCAGTGCCACTTGCCTTCACTACTCATTTGGCTTTAATGAAGCACACAGCAGCCCCTCCACTAGCTTCTGGGACATGGAGAAGAAAATTAGGGCTCCATCTTCACTGGGGAAGGTGATATGGTTTAAGTGTGATATGTCAAGGGCTACACAGGGCAGTTCTGGGACAGTTGAATGGTGGTAGCATCTGAATGAGTCTTGAAGGACAATGACTATAAGTGTGATACAGAAAAGGGCAAGGAGGGGCTGCAGTGTGCCATGACAGTGAACTCTAAACTAGATGGTACTAATCCTGAGTGGGACTCTGAAGAGACAAAGTCCCATTTGCCTTTCTCTGTGTGCCATCCTAAGGATACATGAACAATATAAGAGGGATTTTCTCACAGACATATTAACAGATTTCAGAAAAGTAGGGCCAGCATTCATTTTTTTGGTGGTTATTGGGGGACCCCCATATGGATGTGATCAAGAGGGTCAGCACAGCCTCAGAATTAAACAAATTGGACAATGTTTGAGACTACTAGGAGGCTATACACGGCTGAGGTATCTAAACAGCCAAATTCATGAGGCCAGCAAGCAGTATGGGAACTGTATGTGATGAGAAGTCCTCAATACCACCTGGCTTTCAAACCAAGGCAGAGAAGGCAGACATCACAAATCATGATGTCATACATTCATAAATCACAGTGTATCTTTATGGCATAAAGCTGAGAGAAGGGTTTTCAAGGACAACTCAATAGGATAGGGATGCTCCCAGAGAGGGTACCACAAAGGTCTGGGACATAGCAGCTGATTAAAGGTTTTATTATTAGATGATATTAAAAAAAAACTAGCTGCATAATTTAAAATTAGCACTTTGAAAAGGGGGAGTTTTAATCAGTAAGGTTTATCAGAATAGGCTTCAATCAACTCAATAATAACAGACTACTTTCAACTAGACTAGGAACAAGGTAGGGATGGGGCAGGGGAAGCAAACAATGGAGGTGGGTTGCAGAGTAGGCAGGCAGCTGGAGGAAGAACCTTTCCCAGACTCCCAATGTGAACCGGGCTCACTGTGGCCTGGAGGCTACCTTGCAGTCCCATCGTAAGAGGAAGGGACTCTAATGAACACAGGAAGTATGAGGTGTCCCTTGCTATAGAAACAGCAGCTGTCTTGCCAAGAGGGGGAGGCTAAAGAAATAGTACAGATTGAGTATACCAGGGAATAAAAAGGAATGGCAGCAAATACAAGGGCAAGCAGGGTTCCATGAATGTGGCTCTGGTCAGAATGGCCTGCAGAGAGTACCTAGGCCAGGTCCAAGAACCAGGCACTTGATCCCAAAATGTGCTGGCTCAAATATGTGTGGACTGATGTAACTGCACCAATGTGCTCTACACCAAGGACATGCTCCTCATTATAGACATCAGGAGACAAAGTCCCAGGTTTCCTGCCTCCATTAGGGATTGCTTTGGCCCAACCACTCTGGAAAGTTCTCACCATGCCTCCATTTGATGCCTAAGCGTCTCCACCTCTTAGAAACTTTCCAAAAGGCAAGAAAGATGGCTCACTAAAGTTAGCCTCACTGTTTATGATCACAAGAGATGGAGACACTCAAGCAACAGAGAGACAGCTAAACAGAACAGTGAATAAAATGACGCTTGCAGTAGGCAATTGTGTCAGCACGGAGAAATGGTTCCCTGTAATAGTGAACAGACTGTCCAGGCATAAAATGTATTTCAAGAATCATCTTAATTGTGTATGTGTGTTGTCTTATCTGGTTTCCTTATATTTGATAACAATTTCTAAAGTAAGTATGCATAACTTTGAGAACTGGAATAAAGACTTTCAGAAATTCCAAGTTAAAGGAGAAACAAAGTCCACTCAAGCAGGCTGCAGGAATGTGCTATCTATCACTGGTGCCTGAGGTGACAGAAGCCCTCTAAGTCCCTTCCTCAGTCCAGTGGCCTGCAGGGAAGCCAGGCCTGTTACCCTCTAGCCTTCACAGTGGCCAGAAGGTAGATGCCTTTGCCACCATTTGACAGATGGAAACCAAAAACTGGTCATTACCCTCGACCACAGGTGGATAGCAACTGACAAGGACTCTAGCCTACTCACACCTGGCTGCAAAGTCAGTGTTTACTCGACTACAGTGCTGCTGTGACCAAGGCTTCACTCCACATCTGGGACAAAATGGATGCGGTAGTGGGGCTCACAATGTCTGTGTCCAGAACTAAAGCAAAGGGTGTTGCCTCTCTGCCCTCTTCCCCATGACCTGCAGAGATTGAGCACTTGGGGTATGCAGTAGCAGCCTGGCTCAGGCCCACCTTTAGGTAGACCACAGGAACTAAGAGGAATGTCCTAGCTTGTCTGACTACAGGAAATACTGATTCTTCTGTTTCTTCCTGCTATAAGCTTCTTTCTAATTATGAAAAGAAGGCTAGAGCTGTCTGTCAGGAATAAAAAGGCCACCTGTGGATTGAGATACACATCACAATGGGACCAGGTACTATGGACACTTTTCTTCTTCCTATTTGTCTATTCTTATGTATTTTCCAAGCATTGTATCAGAAAAAAAGTTTAAAGAACAAGGGCTAATAATAGCAAGATTTATCTCAAAGCAAACAAAATTCAATGTCTTAGTTTTAAACTCAAGAAAATCATCTGGCAAGGCAGAACAGGTCCCAGCAGGTTCAAAGCACCCCTGCTCGGTAGCGGCTGCTCTGCCTGCTTCCTGGTGTTTAGCACCTTACTCCTGGCCAGCACATAACCTGGTCAGCTAACCTGTTAACCAGCGGGGTTGTTGGCTGAGGTAGGCTCAGTTAGGTCATGGGGGCAGGGGGCGAGACATGAAACTGTCAGGTTTCCAGGCTCAAGAGAAAACCCTCAGCACCTGTAGACCATTATCCCCGTGTTCTCAGCCTGTAGTTAGTAACAGTGGCTTCTGTTTTTCCACTGCTCTACCCACCAGGTGACTGCTGCTCTTTGCTCTTCACCTCCAACATTTAGGTTCACTCAGGCCTTCATGGCCCCCTCATCATTCTTAGCACAAAGACTCATGAGCAGTCTATCTCTGGTACGGCATGACACTCCAGGGCACCCAGCAGAGACCAACAGGACACTCTGAGTCAGCACCTATAGGTGATGCCCTAGCAAGGACTGAGTAAGCAAAGGTTTTTAGGAAGGCTTTCCTAGTGGAGGAGGTTGGTGAAGAAGCAATGCAGGAAACTCTAGGGTTGGAGGTCTGTGAGGTCAGCATGGGAAACAAACTGCCAGGGGGGCACAGGGGAACTGTCAAGGACTGTTCTGGGATGACAGCAGTGGACAGAGGCTTGTCAAAGTACTGAGGAGTCATATCATCGCCTGGCTCTCTTCTCATCGCTCTTCCTGCTGGTTTTCCACTCATGCTTAGAGAACACATATGATCCTAGTACACAAGGACCCACAGGAGTGGCATGCTGAAAGAGAGTATCTATCTCTTACAAATAGTGCCCTCTACCCAGCCCCTCCCTACTTGCCTGGTACTTGTTTCTGTCACAGTGGCTACCACTATCCCCATTCTTGCCCTACTATTGGGCCAGATAATACTCTGACAAGCTTGCAGGACTTCATCTTCATAAAAACTCTACTTGGGATTTTCACTATGCCCCACAGCATACAGATGACCAAACTGGGGCCCAGGAAAGCCAGGTGAATAACCCAAGGTCACACAGATCAGCAATGATGGAATGGAGGCAGGACTACAGTGGCCTGGCAACAGGCCACTGGCACCTACAGAAGGTGGAATGGCTACTGCCTCACTTGTGTGTTCTACAAGACCCTTGAGAAAGTGCTGCTCTAGGTCATCTCTCTGAACAAGCAAAAGGGGGCTGGGCATGCTCTCTGTGCTGTAATGGTTTTGGTGTAGATGCACACATAACACATGACACCAGGCCTTGGAGCCTTAGTTTCCTTTGATCTGATTTTAGGTTACAGTAACTACATGACATTGAACAAAGGAGGTTCCCTCTGTTTCCTTAAATGGAAAATGTACCAACTCCATTGGGCAGATATAAGATTGAGATAATCTACGTGAAATACTGTGGCATTTAAACACACACACACACAACCTCTCAAGCTGGGAGAGAGATAGTTCAGTGGTTAAGAGTACTTTTGCTTTTAAGACCTAGGTTTGGTTCCTAGTACCCACATGGTATCTCACAACTGTCTGTAATTACAGTTCAAAGGGGATCTAATGCATCTTCTGGCCTCCTCAGGCATTAGGTACACACATGGTACACATACATGCAGGTAGATGATAAGCACTCATACACATAAAGTAACAAAAAATTAAAATATAGAGGTAACATAGATTGTTCAATAAAGACCTCCCTATCTGTGGTTTGCTGATCCTTGCAGAGTACTTTCTCTCATCAAGGCCCTGAATATGGCAGCAAGACATGCAGTTCTTAGCAGTGGGCAGATCTGCATTGCCTCAACAGGTATCACTCAATCCAGGGGCACTTTCAGATCAAGCAAAGGATGGGTGAGAGCTGACTCTGCAGTTAGAGAGACACTAGCATGATATGGCAACCACATTACCCCTACAGTATGGCGATCAATAACTGTTTGCCTCACCTATAACCTGACATTAATGACCCAGGCCCTGAGAAGACAGGTATTCATAGAGAGCCCCTGGCTGGCTGTGGTGTGATTGTTATTCCAAACTGTCTCCTAGGAGCGGAGGAGAGGCCAATCCACAGATGACTTTCAGAAGCTTAAGGGCATAAGCTCTGTGCAGTCTGTTTGGGGCAGACCGCGCAGCACACAGGCCAACGTGAGTCATGTTCTATCGCAAATAAAAATCGGTCCATGAATATACATAATCCCCAGGTAATTCTCCCAACCTCAGACCAGTAATGGAACCACCCTCGCTCACTGAGGCATGAATATTTACCGCCCCTGGCTTTGCTGCTCTCGATCTGGGCTCAATTTTGCAAATTAAAATGAGGGCTGTGGATAGAGAGATTACAAGGGGGCCTCTGCAGACTGCTGTCCCCGGCAAGGCAGCTGGGCAGGACGAGTTGGTTCCTAACTGCTAGCCTGGTGCCTTGCTTGGAGGAGTGGCAGCCATAGAAAGAGGCGAGAGGGTCAAATGTGTTAGGGTTTCAGAAATAAGGATGGGCACATAAATGGCAGTCAATATGGCACATGACCCAGTGTGTATGAACAACTTTCATACACATATGAAATGTATGAACAACTTTCAGGCTTCTCCTTCTGTTGACTGAGGTTGTTGCCAAGCAGTGAAAGGAGCAGGGACATTAAGCTCTAACAGATCTGGTGCAGACAGTGTCCAGGCCTAAACATAAGGCGTTCCATTTCATCTCTTCAGATCCTGCTTTTTCACTCACACAGCAGGATAAACATGCCTTTCTCCCTTTGTTGGCATGTTGTCCATGGAGTATCTGCCCACGACGCACCGTTCTGGTTGACTGACATTTCTACGGGTGCTCCATGTATTATTCGGAAGTGATATTAAAGGCAATACCTGGGTGGTGATGTTAGCATCACTGCTGACAGGTAGCAGAGACAAAGGGAACCAATTTGTCTGAACTTTCTAGACACTTGAAGCAAGGTTATGGTGGCACTTGGCACTTCTCTCTGGATTTTGCAAGCAGAAGGAACTGAATAGCAGCCTGCCTCTCCTGTCCTGGGCAAGAGGTAGGGAAGAGAAAACAGCAGAAGAGGCTGCCCTAAAAAAAAGCACATTATATCCATATCTGGATTGTCAGAAAGAAACCCATTGTTTTCTATAGTTAATATACACAACAGAAAAGGTCTGCAAATTACAAAAATACAAAAACAAAAACAAAAGGCTGCCCTGAAAGAGTGGAGGAGAGCATCCAGTCTCCAATAGATCTAAATGTCCCTCTGCCTACTGTAGAACTTGGGGTCCTAGAGACTAGAAGCCACAGATGGAAGAATCACTTCAGCTGTTAAGACTAAAAGGCATCTGGAATTAAGTCTGGCAATTATGCCCCAACTAACCTTTCAAAGGGACAGTGCTTGCCATCACTGAACAACCTATGTTCTTGGTTCTGATGAGGGCCTTACTAAACATCTGACTCCTAATGGTCACTCATGGGAGAGTAACACATGGACTTCATGCTTGGTCACCATGGTTATACATGGCTGCCATGTGCTGGAGCCAGGCTAATGAAGGGCCTAGTCTCTCTACCTGCTCAGACTGTATGCCTCCAAACTGTATACATCTATGGAGACCAAAGGAACAGGGCTCACTCCATTCAGCCTTATTAGGAGCTTTGAGTCATTAATAGCTCCCAAACCATAGCCAAGGAGGGCCCAAGGGCACAGAGGATAGGAGCGTTAGTCAAGCAGGACTGCAATGCAGGGATCATGAGGAAAGCCAGAGAAGCAGTGAAACTGGGGTGGGAAGGCAGGAGGCCCAGCCTGTATGCAGTCTGAGGCAGAGGCCACAAAACCCAGTATATGGTGTGCTGTAGCTGAATGGAACACCATCCCAAAGGCTGCCTCAAATCCTACTGACAGCCATGAGATGCCATACGAGTGAGAAGTGATTAAGAGACAAAGCCAGAGCACCCAGTGGGCTACTGAGCCGCTCTGAGAAGAGTGTTCTCAAAGTGGGGCCTGGTCTGCCTCAGTAACACAGCAGCAAATTGCAAGGGACTCTGCAGAGTGCTGCAGGGCGGGGAGAAAAATGTGGGGAACACAGCTAGAAGGGAACTCTGTGTCTGAGGAGGGATGTACATCACCTCTCCCAAGTCCACAACAGAGAGCCATAGCCACTGCTGCCGTCTCCATCCTCTGTGCTGACTTGGGAGGACTTGGTACCAAAGGGTTACTGGTTGAGCTCAGAAATCCTAACCCCGCCTGACAAAACGGCTTCTATTTTTCTTTCTGCTTTCTTTAAGACCCCAGATGTGTTCTTGCACATCAAAAGAGAACAACTTATAAAGTTAAACTAAATCAAGGGCTTTTGTTCTGAGGCATCGTTGCTGAACTAATTATTCCTGTATGTTGTTTAATGAAATAGTGGTGCCATATATTAAACCAGCTAACAGGATGAGCACATGAGTTACAAGGAAGGTCGAGACTGGGATTATAAATTTAACTTTTTCTTAAGAGAGATGAAACAAACCACTCAACTCCCTGCTGTCGTATGTCATGGGAGGGGAAAATGATGGCACCGCACAGCGCTGAGGGAGGCCTGTGCCCCAGTGAAAGGACGCTGGCGGACTAAGCAGCAGCCTTGCTTGCTAGCTCTCGCCCTGGGTCTTCTGTACCCGAGCTCAAGTAGGCCCCAGGCAGGTTCCTCAGTCCCCCACATGCCCTGAGTCCCCAGACAACAGACCCTTGTGACAGCTCTCTAGAGAGCCGAAGTAGCTCCAAACTATACTGTCCATCGAAGATGCTGTGCAGCATAAATGCCAAACAATCTTCATATGGACCACAAGGGATGTAGCCGCAGAACTGGCTCCTTCTGAGAAGTCAAGCCCTGCAGCCCTGCAGGGTCAGAGAGGCCAGAGTGTATAGGCACTGACACATGAAGGTTTGATGTCACACTTTCTGTATGAAATACATGTTTGCAATGGAGTATGGGTAATACTTGTTCACCAAGCATATCTGCAAGGATATACACCTACTTCTAACCCTCATTCTTTTCTGGGTGGAATCTCAGAGACTTTCAACTTGTCTGTGTATTAATTTTTTACGAGAGCATGGATTCCCATCATAACTGAATAAAATAACAGAGAAACAGCAGAGTCTGAAAAACAAATCCACAAACAGCATGTACCTGTGGCAGATGAGAAGTATGATGTGATTAAAAAGACTTGACCCTTCCTGCTAATGCATAAAGAATCACAATAAAGATGTATTTCAGGTGTCAGCTGTACAATTAAAATTTATTTTGAGAATCTTAATAAAGAAAACATATAAACATAATATCATGTGACCAATAAAATGACAACTGGCCAAGAGTTATCAAAGATATGGGAACACAGAACAGTGGTACAGACATGTGTCAGCAATAGGGTATTAAGTAAAAATTAAATGCAGTGAAACCTGTTATGCACACACCACAAGACATTAACAAAATGGTGAGCACTGGAATTCCAGGTAACATTTTTTCTTAAATTTCTGTATATTTTGCCTAGTAAGTAGATGTACATTGTTTTTATAATCAGAAAAAGACTATCAACAATTAAGAAAAAACAGACAGAGGGTGTCCAAGATGACCCACAATTTCAGGTCCTTGGCAGTGGCAAAGGAGGGCTGAGCCCAAGAGGTAGGCTAGCTTTGGGTCATCCTGCCAAGTGAGTATGCAGATTTCAAGACATAGAGCTTATCCACACACCAACACTGTGTGAAAGACCTCAGGCGAAGAGGACCCTGACAGTGATTAATTGGCTACAACACACAGTACCAACAACAGCCTCTTTTCTTTTCTATTTCTCTCTTCCTCCCTCAGACCCAGCCCTGTCTGCTGGATGTACAATAACCAGGCAGGCTGAGCATGGCGCGGCTCATGCTCTTCTCTCTAAGTACACTGTGTGGTCCTGAGCAAAGGCCTCATCTTCTAAGCCTTTGTTTCCTGAATCTGAAGAGGATGAAGGCCTACACTGCCCACCAGTATAATTGAATTTTACTTAAGGAGTCCAGCACTTGGGGAGGGCCTTGTTGACACTTCTTTCATAAAATGGTATCTGCTGGGTGTGGTAACTAAGGTCAGTCCAGGATACTGCCTCAACAAACAAAGAGATACCCAATGCTTAGAGCATGTACATTCTCTTGCTTCTATGGACATATATGTTCACTATCATGCTCTTCCTCAGCACAGGAGGCAGGTGCATTAGCATTACCCTAAGAAGTCTCTTTCTGCACATCACAAAGCTCAGAAGTGCTGCCATCGAGAAATCCAGCTTCGCAATATACCACTGTACAACACACCACATTCTCTTTTGATATAAGTGTGGGATCTGGATTCTGTATGATGTGTGTGGGGGTGTGGGTGGAAGGTGGTACTGAAGAATAGGCAGTTTGCATGTTGATGTCTACCTGACCTCAGCTACTGTCTTCCCAAGCTGAACATCTGAGTCTGGAGCTGCACAGCTCTCCAAATCCTATCAGAGTGGCAGTGGCTCTCCATCTGGGGGATTCCCACCTCAGGGAAGGTGGTGATATTCCAGCATGAACAAACTGATGGCTGTTACAATGGCAATGAGGAGGGTGGAGGAGGTGTCATTGTGTCGCTGATGTCCACTGAGTACAGCCAGAGATGCTTCTAACTGTTCCACAGAGCCCAGGGTGATCCTTAGCTGCAGGACTGTCAGGTCAGCATAGCAGTGCTAACTTGAGATATTACATCAGAGGGAAAAGAAAGAACTGCCTCACTAGGTGTTCTGTGTCTTCAACATGAGCAGGGGGACAGGCACGTGAGAGCATCTGAAAGCACATTTTCACTTCCAGGTGGTGTTGAGGAGTAAGATATCTGTGTGTAGGTAAAGTACAGAGCCAGGGCACTAAAAGCAGGGATGCACTCTGCAGAGCCTGAAGTGGAATGAGGAAAAAGGTCTTGGAGTGCACTACCGAAAGAACAAAGCCATGGCTCCCTGGAAGGCCCACCGAACCCAGGACAGAGTGTTCACGATTCTAGTCACTCTGTAAACACGGGGGTATTTTCCATCTGAAGGTATCATTTTTTTCTTAAACAAAAGTGAGAGATTAGAGAGATGGCTCATTGATTAGGAGAGTGTTTTAGGGTTTCTATTGCTGTGATGAAATAGCATGACCAAAAGTAATCTGGGGAGGAAAGGGTTTATTAGGCTTACCCTTCAGCATTGCTATTCATCACTGAAGGAAGTCAGGACAGGAACTCAAACAGGGCAGGATCCAGGAGGCAGGAACTGATGCAGAGGCCATGGAGGGAAGCTGCTTACTGACCTGCTTTGGTCCAGTATTTCCTCACTATGCTCTCTTCCCTGCATTTTGGAATGGTTTCCTTTATGTTCAGGATAGCACCAGTGTCTCAATTGACTTTCTGCTGCCTGTCTATCAAGATGTAAGGACTCTCAGCTCTAGTATCACATCTGCCTGCCTGTTGCCATGCTCCCCATCATGATGATAAATGGGCTGAACCTTTGAACTGTACGTGAGCCACCCCAATTAAATGTTTTACTTTGTAAGAGTTGCCGTGGTCATGGTATCTCTTCACAGCAACAAAAACTCTAAGGCAGAGGACTTCCCACTCTTGCAGAGGACCTAAGTTCAATGGCCAGCACTGATGTCAAGGAGCTTACAACAACTTGAAACTATAGTTCTTGGAGGTCCGATGTCCTTCTCTGGACTCTGAAGGCAGCCACACATGTTGCACACGCTCACAAAGACATATACAATATAAATAAAATAATAGAGATATCTTAAAAAAATGAAAACTGAGCCAGGTGGTGGTGGCGCACGCCTTTAATCCCAGCACTTGGGAGGCAGAGGCAGGCGGATCTCTGTGAGTTCGAGACCAGCCTGGTCTACAAGAGCTAGTTCCAGGACAGGCTCCAAAACCACAGAGAAACCCTGTCTCGAAAAAAAAAAACAAAAAACAAAAAAAAAACAAAAACAAAAAAAAGAAAACTGAGCAGTTTTGAAATAGATGTGCAGTATGTACAGGAATACGAAGGCAGTGCCTCTCCAGGGAGTACCTCCCAGAAGCCTGGTGTTCATGCTGCTTAAGTTCATAATGCCCAGGTTGTAAATGAAGACAAAGGAGGCTGGCCTGCCAAAGCTTCACTAGCCGACACCAGCAAGAACGACCTCTATAGACCTTTACATACACATTGTTGGTGGTACTATAGACTTGGGAGAGTAGGACAGCTTAGCTAGGAGACATGTGTACCCCGTGCTTACAGTATGGTGGCAAACACCTACTGGCCACTTGAGGCTTCAATGTGCCATGGAAAGGAACAGCACAGGGCAAAGCTGAACTTAGGAGCACAAAAAGCACAGTAGGAACCTACTACCTGGACAGTGAACCCTGCCTGCATCTTCACCATGGCTGCACTTGACTTCCACAGGTGGTCACAGACCTCTCATCTCAGGTAGCCCTGTTGCCCCAAGTGGCAGTGACAGGTGCAGCAACTTCCATTGCAAGGCGAAGCACACCACAGTTTGGTGAGATGATCAGGATGTAGCCTCTCATGAGCTGCTAGGAATAGAGAAAGCATTACCTAGATTCTAAACTGCCAGTGCATTCCAAGGTGGTCCCTCCTGCTATGCTGGGACTTGGAAATGAGAAAGGACAGAGACCTCCAGGTTTCTTGACTCAACCCAAATGTAGAGCTGAGCTGGTAACCCTCAGATCCCAATAAAGGCTGTTCAAGCACAAAGGCAGCAATTCCCCAAACGAAATCATCTTCCTTCAGAAGAACCTGGCATACAGGGTCTGGGCTTTTTTACACTTCTTGGTAGCTTAGAGCATGAAAACTATTCTGATATTCTTTTACAAAACAGATTAGAGTCGGGAAGAAAGAGGCCCCGCCCAGCCTAGTCCACTGTTACTCTGCCTGTCATCTAGCCAGATGAAGCTACACCTGTTATAGCCTGCCTGTCATCTGCACCTCAATAGCAGGTCAGGACATGAGGCCTGCTGCAAGGATGGTGGCCACCCATCTCTCAACTGCTACTCATTAGCTGGAACATTCTACTTTTCAACAACCAAGGATGACTCCGTCCTTCCTTGGAGAGTGAAGGTGGACCCTTTGCTGAGTGCTGGTATCTGGCCACTACTGGGTGCTCATATCAAACAAAGGCTCCCCTTATCCCAGCACAGGCTGGTGACACAAAGATAGAAGACCCCTGTACTCTGTCCTATGTGTGTAGAGGTAGCTATGACTCTAGAAAAGAGATATCTGGACCAGCTATGGGTGACTGGAGGCAGCTGGGAGGGTCTATACTATGCAAAACCCAGTGTTACCTACTGCTAATATGTGGTAAGGTGCTCTAACTTGTTCCTCTGAGGAATACCATAAGTACAACGATAGGACAGAGAGGAGTCAACATAGAAGATGAACAGGGTTCAGCGCTGGGTCTGCCAGGCAATAGGCTCTTCAGTCATCTTCAAAATCTGTCTCAATCCTATCATGCACACGGGCATCTAGACAGGCACAGAACTGAGAAGCCCACCTGTGGGTCCAGGGTAGGGAGCCTGGCAGTCTAAATCCTGGAGTCCATCCTGCTGTAAAAGGAGGAGATATCACTGAAGGGGTCATTGGCCCACAGTCGTGGATCAAAGCCTACTTGTCCTCAAGAGGAGGAGGAGGACATGAGAACTGGAAAGATTTCTAGCAGTGGTCAGGGACAACAAATGGACAAAACCATGGCAGGTCACAGCACTCCTGGGTGGCTGTTCTAATCATGTAAATGAGCAGCTAAGTCTCTGCACACTCTCTGAAGGGTCCTGGCAGTACAAGTCCCAACCCAAGGTCACAAAAGGCAGAATACTATTAGAGGCTGGGAGTAGAACCTAGAAACTAGATCCAGGACCTGGGCTTTCCCATGGAGGAACAAACTACAAATGGGCAGGCCTTCAAGCTGTGCCCTGAAGGCCCAAGGACCATGCTGGGCTACAACCAGTGTATGGAAAAGGATGATGAAATGAAATCCTTCCCTTTTCCTGAACATACCTAGCTTCCAATCCTGTAGGATGTCCGTGCTTCCACTAACTACCTGCCAGGCACTCCCCTGCAGAAAAACAGTAGCTTCAGCATGGGGAGGGGTCTGTGAAAAAGAAGGGGCCACATGAATCCTTTGAAAGGAGCATCACTGTGTTCCCAAAGAGCCACTTTTGGAAACTGCAGGAAGATCATATTTCTGTAAAAATAACTAACATTTTCTGAGAACCAAGGAGGTGTGCACTGAAAGGAACTCCAGGGTTAGTCCTTCCCTAAGAATACTGCCACCTTCTATGACAGCTTCACTTTAAGTCCAAATTTTATTTATTTAAAATCTTTTATAGGCTTTCTCCTGAGATGCAAACCACTTTTGGTTTATTTTCATGTTAGTCTACATTGCTATGTAGTAGCCTTCCTGAGAAGCCTGCTTAAAGTGAAGTAGTTTTATCCAGGGGGGCATTCTTAGGAGGTGACAGTTCTGGAAATGCAGAGCTGGGAGATGGTATAGACAAGGTGATAAACAAAGGAGGTGGCAGAGCCTGGGAAATGGTAGAGTCCTGGAGACAGCAAGCCTAGGAGATGATAGGTTAGGAGGCAGGAGAGCCTGGTAGGTGGCCCAGGGCTGAGCGCCATTGCATGTTTCCACCTTGTGAGCTGGCAGTTCAGTGGGTCAAATCTAACCATTTTTGAGTGAAAGGAACAGAAGAAAAAAGTAGATTGTGGGTTTAGCCTGAGGTCAGAAAAGCAAAGCAGCCAGCTACTGGCTCATACCTCTACCTCAGTTCGAAATGGCAATCCTGCCTCCAGAAATCTCAGGAGACCGTGCTGAAAACTGTCTCCTCCTGTATTATATTCCTCTCTAGGGCTGGGATTAAAAGTGTGCACCATTACCGCCCAGCCTCTGGACTACTAGCTTCTAAGTCCCACCAGGTGCTACGAGGCCAATTCTGTCAGCCTTGCCTCTCTACTTGTATGACTTCCACCTGGAATTCAGTTTCTCTACAAGCTTTGGGCCAAGATAATCCCAATAGTAAAAGTAACAAGCTGTTACACAATCTCCCATAACCAGACCTGGTCCAGTCTTCGATGAATGCTCGTGAAGGAGTTACAGAACGAATAAACAAATGTATAGTTTGGTTTCCAGGTAAAGGCAGACTGCTCATGAGCACAATCCTCCAACTGACCATGTGACAGAATGATTCATCCACAACCACTGTTAGGTCTAAGGCACCTCAATTTCCAGTTCAAAACAACAAAACAAAAGCTACACCATTCTGACTTCCTAAGCTACCTACAGAGCAGCTATTTTACAGCTGGGAAGACTGAAACTCAGACTCTATGTTCCTGAAGACAATGAGGCCCAGCCATGCAATATCCATATTGGGACTCTTGAGCAGGCTGTGCAAAAGCTGCTTGTGGCTGCCACAAGAACGATGAAGGCAGAAGCAGCAGGCCTGAGTGCCCCACCTGCACTGTAACAGACTGGCTGTGTTTGAGGGGGCTCTGCATCAAGTCCATCTGAATACAAGTTTGTTAGCTGAAAATGTCTGAAAACCATTGGAATGAGGGCTCCAAGAAGGAGGGTCCTACTGGCTCTGACACTCAATGGCTTCAGTTTCTGCAGAAAGGTTGAAAATATCCCAGCTTTGGACGATTATGTGAGTGCTTGTGAGAGTCCAGGCCAACATACGGCACACAGGAGGCAGTCAAGAAAGACTGATGTAGCCCCCTCCTCTTATATATCTCAAGCTAGCCTGGCACATGCAGAGCAGAGCAAAGGCAGCCCTGGAAGCACTGAGGCCTGGTCCTTCCCCTGTGAGCGAGCAAGAGGCTGGGCCATTAGGTACCATACAGGCTCAATAGCCAGCTCTTTCCTGAGGCCAGCTCTAGGTCTGAACAGTAGATATCAATTCATAAGCCCTGATTTCCCACAATACTCCTATACAGGCACAGAGTGTGCCATGAACAGTCAGGGCACCAAGCTGTTTGCCCCATCTAGCCTAGTCAACAGTTCAATCTGCCCCATGCCCAGTGAGCTTGAGTACTTTGGTGCCATGTATTGCTTGGGCTCCACAGTGAGGAGGGTACACAGGGTCATCAGGTACATGCTCTACCCCACTACACAGCCCAGGTGTGGGCATGAGGAGAATGTAGCACAAGCACTCTCACCATCCCTCAACAGGGCAAGGGCAGCTGCTGTCAGAGCAGCTCTGCTCTGGATAGGAGACCCAGGGTAGTGTGCAAGGCAGGTTCTCAGGCAGGGTGGCATGGCTGTGCTTACAGAGAACAGGACCCCTTCTTAGTATCTGACACTCCACGGCTCAGACACGGCACACTTCCTGTCTATCCCAGCTGTACATGCAGCAGTTTTCCAGCCACTGTTGTGGGGTAACAGATAGAAGAATCTGTACTTTGACATGGAACCCAGGACAAGGCTAAGAAGCAGCCATGCGGCCTGTGGGAAGCCAGTCTGACTTTCTAGGAACTTCTTTTGGCTAAACCTGGAGTCCTTCCTTCTCACAGAAACTTTCCTATATAACCCACAGGGGAAGAAGCCAACAAAAAAAGTCTTGGTCACTCCTCAGCCCCAGTGAGCCAAGCCTTTTTTTTACCTGAAACACTGTGTCTTGGCCCCAAGAGCTAGGGACTCTGGACTGGGTGTCATTTTTCTCCAAGTCTCTGGCTCCATCTACTGTCTCTGAATGTGACACAGAACTGAGGCTGGAAACAATATCCAAAGAGTGCCCAAGAGCTGGAGTAAAGCTTGGAGGACCTGTATATGGCCAGGCCACACTCCAGGCAGTAAAGCTGCCCCCACTCGAGGAGGCTGGGAGGGTAGCACAGTACTGGTCAGAAGACTGTTTGCTTGACCTTTGAGCCTACTGGAACCTGGTTCCAATTAAGCACAAAATAAGCCTAGTTACCAGGTTATCCTATGTGCCACAGTTCACCTCAAAAGCCAGAAATACAGGGAGACCTGGAATCCACCCACAGTGCTATGGCAGCTGCTAAGAGAAACAATAAATAAAGACTTGGGAATTGGGGGCCCCCTGAGATAAGTGTGAGTCATAGCTTAGTAAATCACTGTATCAAGTGTGTGACCTTGGGAAAGTCGCCTTCCGGAGTCTCAGTTTCTTCATCTGTCAGAGAATAAGAATTAACTAACAGGGCAGTGTTATACAAATCTAGTGAAAAAATATAAAATGATGAGCTCAAATCCTGGCTAATCCAAAAAGGTTTTGTTGTTGTTTTTGTTTTGTTTTGTTTTTCGAGGCACGGTTTTTCTGTGTAACAGCCCTAACTGTCCTGGAACTCGCTCTGTAGACCAGGCTATCCTCTAACTCACAGAGATCCACCTGCCTCTGCTTCCTAAGTGCTGAGATTAAAGGTATGCGCCACCAAAGCCTGACTTCCAAAAGGTTTTAAAGCTACCCATTTTACAGGCAGAAAAACAGTTGGGAAAAGTGCCATGGGACTTTAAAAATCCTTATAAGGAAAGAAATCCTTATAAAACCAAGAGAAAGAGCCTAAACCGTAGAGATGAAGAATTTCCCTTAACCAGCTCCAGAGGTAAAGGACCCAACAGGACATCTGGGAAGCAACAACCATGCAGTGAAGAGCACCAAGGTGCAGTTGGTGGGAGAAGGAAGGCAAGGCCCAGGGGGATGGAGTGAAGCGGGAGGGAGGTGGCATATTCAGTCAGAGTACATATAATCATAGACGTGGTAATGTGTGCAAAAGGGAGTTGTTAAGGCCAACAATGAGCACACAAACAAAATTTAAATGAAAAATGGCAAATGAATGCCAGATATTCTTATGTACTCCACTAATCTGAGCACTCATGATATAAAGGGGGACAAATCTCTGTGATCTTGAGGCTACCCTAGTCTATATAGTGAGTTCCAGGGCAGCCAGAGCTACGTAGTGAGACCCTGTTTCAACAAACAAACAACACTAAGAAACCTAAAAACACTCCCCAAGAAAAGAAAAATGGAAAATGATTATGTAAAACAAAATGGTGTTTACTCTGCAAAATTCAATGCAAACATACCTGAAAATAATAGACAACAGAGGCTGGGCGTGGTGGTGCACACCTTTAGTTCCAGCATTAGGAGGCAGAGGTAGGCGGATCTCTTGGTTCAAGGCCAGCCAACTTGCTAATAGAGAGACTCTGTCTCAAAAAAATCAAAATCAAAATAAAATAAAATAAAAATAGATAATAGATCATTTCCCAGGAAAACATGTTACCAAACTTGTAGGAGGGACCCAAACAAAAATTGCCAATAATATAGACAAAAAAATATATTGAGTTGTTAAAATACCACCCTTCCCACCAATATTACTAATTCCAGAGATGAGCCTCATTCCTCTTATAAGAGGCAGACGTCTGTTTAGACAGAACAACAGAGGAAAGTGGGCAAGCTCTTTCTCTGAAGATTTCTATTCATACAACACCATGACTTGACAGAAGTGTCAACCTATATTTCAATTATGAATGCTAACATAAAAATCTTAACTAAAAGTATCCAAAATTACAATCCAAATATGAAAAGAAGGACATGTAACTAGATAGCATATATTCTGGAATGCACATTAGTAGGTCAAAGATAAAAAGCATAAGCCATGCAAAATAATATCATAAAGGTTTCTGGCAAAATTCTACAGTGATTCCTGACTTAAAAAATAAGTGGACTATTTCCTTATTTCAAGAAAAACATTAAATGAGACCAGATTCTAAAATCTTACTTAATGATAAAACATTAGTTACTTAACACTAAAACTACACACAGTGAATGCCTGTATGTGCTCTGTGGTGTAGCCAGTGAGTGCTGCAGCAAGAGAGAGGAAGAATGGAGATTATCACTGCTTGCAAATGACACAATTGTGGACCAGAAGATTCTAGAGGATCAGAGAGAAAACACAATAAAAACATCACTGGAGGCTTTTTTGGTAGTTTGAAATTAATACTAAAGCCAACAGTTTTCTACACAAAAGCAAAAGTAAAAATAAAAAGATCTCATGTCTAGTACAAATGCAAAAACTGAAGAGAAACGGAAGAAAATGTGAAGTTGGTGGGAAGACATAAATGCTCTCACACAAAAAAAGGACCAGATGTTAAAACAGGTATTTTTCCCTTAGGAAAACTAAAGAGTTGATCTTTGAGCTGTTCTATATTCAAAATAATTATAACTATACCAAAGCTAAGTGAAAGTTCATCTGAAACACAAACATGAAATAGCAAGAGACACTAAGGGGGAATTGAGGAAAGAGATGGACCACACCTTCCAGAAAACATGTCTTCCAGACTAGAATCATCAGGAAGAACAGAATGCTGGCACAGGAAGAAGGGAGTATCAGTGAGTTACAAGAGGGCACAAAGATATCTGAATGCTTCCCAAGTCATGTGACACTGAAGTGATGGTTAAAAGGAGGGCTGTCCACACATGTGCCTGTACCTGACGGAGATAAGCTTAGAACACAACTTCCTCCTCACCAAAATTACTCAAAGACTATATGCAGAAGAATGGAGAAATTGGGTAGTTTCAGATGAAAGTATGGGGTGAGGTCATTGTGAGTAGGAGAGAAGACACATGAGTAAACTTCTGAGTGGAAAAGAATAAGCCATGTCAAAGGATTGCCAAAAGAAGTTGGCACAATGGCTAGGCGGGCAAAGTACTTGCTGCCAAGTCTGAGGATTTGACTTAGGCCCCTTGAACCAGGTGGAAGGAGACCTGACTACTATAAATTGTCTTCTGACCTTCACACTTGTGTACCGTGATAAACACATCCCTCAAAAACAAAGTTAAAAAAAAATACTAAGAGGATCTTAACGGCTGAGTTACCTCACTAGCCCCTTATCATATCATTTTTGCTATTGTTTGTTTGCTTTAAGACAGGGTTTCACATTATGGCCCCGGATGGCCGATGGCCTTGCTATCACAGTCATCCTCCTGTCCCAGGCTCCCAAGTGCTGAGATTAAAGGTGTAAGCTGCTACGCCTGGCTTGAGTTATTAATTTTAAAAGCACACACACACACACACACACACACACACACAGAGAGAGAGAGAGAGAGAGAGAGAGAGAGAGAGAGAGAGAGAGAGAGAGAGAGAGAACAAGCGAGCATGCGGTTGTCAAGTCCAGGTCGGTGCCTAGACCAATTGTCCTCAAATAGGCTTCCAGTGGCAGATGCAGAGACCCACAACCAAACATTAGGCAAAGAGAGAGCACAAATTGGAGATCTCCATTGGGTCCCTCCTCTTGGATCTCAGGGAATCCTGCTGATGAGGAGGAGGAAGAATTGTAGGAGCCAGAGGGGTCAAAGACACTAGGAAAACACAGCCCCAAAAAACCAACTAAGCAGGGCTCATAGGGGCTCATATTGATTTTAGTGACAATCATGGAGCCTGTATGGGTTCACTCTAGGTCCTCTGTATCTATGTTATGGTTGTTAGCCTGGTTCTATGGGATTCCTAACAGTAGGAGTGGGGATGTCTCTGATTCTTTTGTTTGCTCTTAGGATTCTTTTCCTCCTACTGGGGCTGCTTTGCCCAACCATGATATGAGGGTTTGTGTTACGGAATATCAGATGAAGATATATTACATTTGTTTATGCTGTGGAATATTTGTTTAATGATACAAAGTTATGTTGCATTTGTTTAACTCTGTGAAGCTCTTACTTTGCCTGCCTAAAATACCTGATTGGTCTAATAAAGAGTTGAACAGCCAATAGCAAGGCAGGAGAAAGGATAGGCGGGGTTGGCATGCAGAGAGAATAAATGGGAGGAGAAATCTAGGGAAGCAAGGAGCGAGAAAAGGAGGAGAGGAGGATGCCAGGAGCCAGTCACCCAGTCAGTCACAGAATAAGAAGGAAAGAAAGATATAAAGAATAAAGAAAGGTAAAAAGCCCAGAGGCAAAACATAGTTAAAGAGAAATTAGATGATTCAAGTCAGAAAAGCTGGCTAGAAATAAACCAAGCAAAGGTTGGGCATACATAAGAAAGAATGTGTCTCTGTGTATCTCTTTGGGAGCTGGGTGCCAGGCCCTCAAAGAGTAAAAAGAAAAACCAAATACAGGTTTGTGCATAGTCTTATTGTATCTTGCTATGCCATGTTCTCTGAATATCCCTGGGAGAATATCCCTGCTCTTTTCTGAAGTGAAACAGAGGGGAAGTAGGTCTTGGGGAGAAGGAAGGTAGGAGGAGTGGAGGGAGGAGAAACTGTGGTTGGGATATATTGAAAGCAAAATAATAAATGAATAAACATAAAGATTCTATTCAAAAAGAGGAAAGAATGAAATTTTCTTTTACTGAGCACTCCTTATACAAGGACCAATATTCATCATATAAATGTAAGGAATTGTCAAACAATAAAAAAGCACAGTGGATAGTGTGGTAGGGAAGATTAGGGTAGTAAGACAGTAGTAGGAAATCACTACTTGTTAGATATATTATTATATTTAAAGTAAAATTTAATTTACATTGGCCTATCATGGAAATAAATATCAACATTGTTGCCTCTGTTTTGTTGAGCCTTAGTGTCCACACATTTGTCCAGGACTTGAACAAAATTATCTTTTTGTGCTCATGCTCTGTGAATGGTGTACACAGACTTATTACAATTTTTAAGTTATTTTTACCTTAAAATGTCCTATTAACATGAAGATAATAGTTATGTGAAGTTTTACACAGAGATAGAAGAACAGAAAAGAATAAAACTCCAATTTTGTAATGAAAGAAAAATGTAAATCTGCCAATGTTTATTTTTTTCAGGATAAATTCTGGTCATTTTCAAATATCTCTAATAATCTAAAAATTTTAAAGCAAAATTAAAATTGTACCATTTCATTTTCAAGTAAAAAACAAACAACCCAACACAGAGACATACATATGCTCTTATATGAGTCCAGTTTTATATAGTATATAAAACTGCTTCTGAAAGCTGGTAAAAACTGTAATATCTGCTTGCAATGGTTCTAAGGAATGGGTCTAGGGTGCAAGAGGAAAGAATGCCTTATCTTCATGTTGCTGTTTTGTGCTGTCTAAATTCTAAACATAGCCATAATACACCTCTATAAAGAGAAAGCTGATCATCTGAGGAAATGAGATTTTCAATCATTTTCCCCTTATTTTCATTCTCTCACTTTTTCTCTTGCTCCCTCTTTTTGATTTTTTGAGATGGTTTCTCTGTAGCTTTGGAACCTGTCCTGGAACTTGCTCTGTAGACCAGGCTGGCCTCAAATGCAGAGATCTGCCTGCCTCTGCCTCCTGAGTACTGGGATTAAAGGTGTGCGCCACCACTGCCTGGCCCCTTATTTTCTATATAAAAATTAAAAAATGTTTACTTCTAAGATAAGCATGATTATTTTTTTTACTTTTGTGATTACTCCGGGTTATTTATTTGTATGTGCACACATGTACTTTCATGGATGTATGTGTGCACATGAATGCATATAAGTCTATGAACATATGTATGTAAATGCATGCATGTGTGTCTAGAGTAGGGGACATCAGGTGTCATTCTTCAGAAGCTATCTACCTTGTTTCTTTGAGTCAGGGTCTCTCACTGGCCTGATCCTCATGAAGTTAGCTTGACTGTCAAGCAGAGTACAATGATTAATGATCCATGGAACCCTTCCTCCCAATGCTGAGGTTACAAGTACGAGCTACCATGTCTGGCGTTCTGGAGAAAGAATTCAGGTCCTTATACTGGTAAATCAAGGGCTTTACTAAGCTATCTCTTCAACCCAGGGTACATATTTATGAACTTACTAGAGACCAGGACAATGCATCTGTTGACATATTTGGTCATCCTTGCCTAATGCCAGGATCTTAGGAAACTAGTAGTAACCACTAGCCCTAGCCCTTCATCAACACAGATTTTCATGTCCTGCTGACACAAGATAGAGAAGAGGGAGCCTCAGCTGAGAAACTGTCTCCATAAGACTGAGTTGTAGACAAATCTGTAGGGCATCTTCTTAATTAGTGTTTGATGTGGGAGGACCCAGCCCATTGTGGGTGGGAACACCCAGGCAAGTGGTCCTATATTCCATAAAAAAGCCAGGTTGAACAAGCCATGGGGAGCAAGTCAGTAAGCAGCACCCCTCTATGGCTTCTGCATCAGCTCCTGCCTTTACTTTTCCTGCTTGAGTTCCTGTCTTAATTTCCTTTGATGATGAACTGTGATATGGAAGAAGAGTAAGCCAAATAAAACCTTTTCTTCCCAAGTTGCTTTGACTATGGTGTTTGATCACAGCAGTAGTAACCCTAAGACAGTGACCTCACTCCATGCAGGGTAAAAAGGGTCAGTGAAAAAACACTCTGGCCCTGAGACCAGAGCCAAGGAAACACACCCTGCCCCTAACCAACTCAGGACTTGAAATCCAACTAATTTCTGAGTTTGTCCCAAGTTCAGGACTTGTGATCCTACTAATCCCTACCCTGAAAATCTTTGCCCTTAAGAAATCCTATATAATCCCTGTACCTGTTCAGTTTGGGTCTGCTCTTTTTCCACCCTGGGCAGAGGCAGACACTCTCCTGGATTCCTCCCTCTCAATAAATCTCTTGAATGAGATTTGTTGTAATGACTTTCTTTTGCCCTAGCAGAGGGGAGCAGAGCAGGGTCATATCGGCTTTCCCTGGAGTGAGCAGAACTGCTACACTTCCTCTGAGAAACGTTCCCTTAAGGGAGCAGCGCTGTAATAACTTTCTCCAGAGCAGAGTAGAGCTGAAACATTTCTGTTGGGATACTTTTCCCTTCAGAGTTGTGGGTATTCCTTGGCTTCCGACTGCTAGGATACCTTTTCCTTCAGAGCTCTTAACACACTCCACCTTAACATGGTACTGCCTTTCTGCCCTTCACCCAGCCCCTCTGCATTTGAACCAGGCTGATTAAACGCTGTGCTATGAAAAGTTATCATTAAGACCTATCATCCAGGAAGTGGAGGAAAATGATTTAATTTTAACAAATAAAATGAGTTTTGGCAAATGACTTAACTAACACTCTCAACAACTTGCCCTGATTAAAAAAAAATCTGGTAGTTTTTCTACTGCAATGAGAAAAGCTCATCCTCATGTCATTTTATAAAGTGCAGCCTGGGGCAGCTGACCATACACATGGTCTGCAGCCATCTTAGAAATGGGGCCTTCTGCCATCCCCCTTGCTGCCACATGGCCCTCTTTTCCTGTGCCCAGTGTTATACCTCTTTTAACAACAGCACACTTCTTAAACCTTCCCAAACAGTTCACACATTAGCTTATGGGGGTTCATTCTCATTCAAACCACCACCCATAGACTCAAGGAATGTGGCAGTATTAGAAGGTGTGGCCTTGTTAGAGGAAGTGCTTTACTGGGGGTGGGCTTTGAGGTTTCAGAAGCTCAAATAGGGCTCAGTGGCTCGTTGTTTCTTCCTGCTGCCTGCCAATCCAGACATAAAACTCTTGGCTCCTTCTCCAGCACCATGTTGTGCTGAATGCCACCATGCTTCCTGCCATGATAAAAATGAACCAAATCTCTGAACTGTACGTCAGCCCCAATTAAATGCTTTCCTTTATAAGAACTGCCATGGTTATATCTCTTCACAGCAATAAAAACCCTAACTAAGGCCGTGAGAGAGGGTAAATTGGCTAAACCAGGAATCAGAACCTGCCGGACACCCAACTGGATTCCCAGGATGCAGAGCCAGGCTTCTTCTGATCTGCAATGGAAAATGCCTTGAAAACCTATAGCTGTCTCTTTTGGAACAGCCAAGTTCCAGGAGACACCCACAGGTTAGGTGGTATGGAGCTCCGCAGGACTAGGCCACGTACACTGACTGAGAATGGCTCAGGTACAGATGAGGGAAAGCCATTCCCACACAGAGATCGAAGCTAGAGGCTACGAGGCTACATAGCCTCACACAGCCCTACAGAAATACAATGTTGTCTTGTTGCTCCCACTCGGCCAAGTCCCTTACAAAAGAACCACTGGCACAGGAGACCACATACACATGCGCTACAGTACAGCAATGGCATCACCCCTTGCACTGTCAGGAAGTGACATTTCTCTGTTCATGAGCTGAGTGAAGGAGCCAAGTACATGATTTTACATTTATCCCTATTTGACTTGAATCATGATGGAATTCAAAAATCCAATAGCAGCTAAATATCCAAGAAAGAAAAAGAATTCATGGTATATGTAAAACACATAGGAAAATACCTGAGTACAGAACAGAAAGAAGTCTTAATAAATGGTGGTTATCTATTTTCACATAAGCACAGGAAAGATATGGAACAGTAAATCTGCAAATTATCAATTCTTTTGGGCAAGGTCCTAAAAAGATCTTTTGGTTGATAGCACATTAGGAGCATGTGTTGAATGCATAACTTGTGTGCATGTTGTCTGAAGCTACTACATTATTGGTACCAAACCATAGAGGGACACAATGAACAGTGGATAACCCACAGTCAGGGAGTGGCCACTAGACTGCTGGGAGAGAGACAGGAATGAGTGTATGAGTACAAAGTGAAGGGGCTGGGAATGTCAATGAAGTGATCCCAAGTCTGCCTCTCTAAGACCTACAGAGTATAGAAGGGTAGAGGTTCTGCAAGTCCTATGGATAGCTTGGAGCTTCCTCAGTCAGAAAACACCTACAATTTGCTCTGCGAGGGAAAGGGTGGGAAAACCCAGGCAACAGAGGGAAGCAGGCCCATCTGCAAGTCTGCAGCACTGAATTCTGGATAGAAGCACAGGAGAGTTCAAGGACGGCAGGGCAAAGTCAGAGCAAGTCTTACACTGTTGGCTGCATGATGTGGGAGTGTCATATATCAATCTGTTGATTTCATCGGTTAATTAATAAAGAAACTGCTTGGCCTGATAGGTTAGAACATAGGTGGGTGGAGTAAACAGAACAGAATGCTGGGAGGAAGTGAGGCAATCGCCATGCTGCTCCTCTCCAGGGCAGACGCGATGAAGCAAGCCACCAGGTAAGACATGCTGAATCTTTCCCGGTAAGACTGGTGCTACACAGATTACTAAATATGGGTTAGGCAAGATATGAGAGTTAGCCAAGAAGAGGCTAGATATAATGGGACCAGGCAGTATTTAAATGAATACAGTTTGTGTGTTGTTATTTTGGGTGTAAAGCTAACCATGTGGGAGCTGGGTGGGACGAAATGCAGGCCTGCCCGCTGCTCCTACAACAGCTGCACAGTTCAGGTTCCCTTCTTTGCCGAGCCTGTGTCTCACCTTTCCCTCTATGGAAGCAGGCTATCTGGTCCTGCTGAGTGTATTCTGAGATTCCACATGGACTGTGTTTCCCAGTTTTGGGGTATTTCCAAGGTTGGTTCATCTAGTGAGACCAACCAGCCTTCAACCCAGAGGATGAAGTCTTGAGTTCCTAATCCCTTTCCCCAGAGAAACAGTCAGGCTAGCCTGGCTCCAGGTGCCAAGGTGAACAGTCTCTCCTATGCTCCTTCCAGTTCCTCTGGACTGGTGGGTAATACTTGGGCCCTGGCAATGGTGTGTATTCCATTAGGTATAAGGTTCAGCTAGGGTTGGTGAACACTGCCTTCATCTTCCTCTTCCTATAAACCACTTCCCATGAACAGAAGGATGGCTGGCTGGGGAAGAGTCAAGAATTCCTTGGTTCTTACATCCCAACTGAGGCCTTCACCTAGGAGGCAAAGATAGGTCTGGGATAAGCTCCAGATTCACATGCTGGGGTGTCTGTTCACCCCCATAATACTAGTTGCTGAGTTCACTAGCTGCCTGGGACTAGCAACTTAACTAGTGACTCCCACAGGAAGCAGACACGGTACCATGTGATTTCTCTCAGGCTTGAGTTCTTGTCCATCTTCCCAGCCCAATTTCAGCCTCAAGGAAGATGGAAAAAAAGAAAAAACCCACACAAAAAAAGAGCAGTGATGCTTGGAAGGCCATGTCATGCAGTTTGGAATGTTTATTTTGTAAACAAACCAATGGCAATAAATTATGCTGAACTTTTAATAAGATGCACATCATATTAGGTCTGTATTTTTGCCAAGAAAAAAAAAAGGTAAGGGGAAGTAGAGAGAGAAAAATGCCTTGAAGTAAAGATCACAAAGGGGGCTTCCTGTTATGAGATACGGGTGCATTTCCTTGACCAAAACCAGACTGATCAAAATGCCAAATCAAAAATCATGAAAACTATAAACAGGTGACATACTTGAACTTGCTTCCTTTCCTGTCCAGACCTCAGGCAGCAGCCAGGGGCCACCCCTGCTCTTGTGGTTGGCCGTCACCAGAGGCAGCACTGAGAGGACATGACATGCTTGTCAGTGCTGAGCAAGGAGGGATCTTGGAGTGCCTGGAACCTGCTGCGGCTTCTTGCATCATCCCCTTCTGTTTCCCTGGAGCCTGGATTACCAAACAACATATCTCATGACTGAGCATGCCATACCAGAACTGGATGAACACTCTAGCAATCGGCAAACTGTCCCATGCCAGTCAGTGGATATACACAATCCTCATCCCTGGCAACACTGGACAGTCCACCTGGTATGCACACCTGAAGCTGGGGTATATGTAGATGTAATGTTGGTTCTCTGACCAATATCAAAAAGTTAACTGAAAAATCCTTAGGTATTGGGAAATTCAGCCACACTTTTATAAATTACCTACAAAAATTTTTGTAATAGCCAGAACCTGGAAACAACCTAGATGCCCTTCAATGGAAGAATGGATGAGTATGGAATATATACACATTAGAGTACTACGCTGCGGTAAAAAACAATGACTTCTCTAATTTTGCATGCAAATGGATGGAAATAGAAAACACTATCCTGAGTGAGGTATCCCAGACCCAAAAAGATGAACATGGGATGTACTCACTCAT